>NC_051156.1:44859650-44885864 GCF_013339745.2 Dermacentor silvarum
CCGCACAGTACCGATTTGCAGCAAAACAAGGCCTACTCAAAACAGGTGCGTGTCGCAGGATCGACTGCATAGCCCAGCAGCTTCGACATGAGCTCTTTAGTAATACAGAATATAGGTTTCCGAGGGTCCCAAAACAACCTTTTCCCTTTCAGTACGATAATTTCAGCGATTGTCGACGGCAAGGCACAAAGTCCGTATACATAAATACAAAAGAATGCCTCTTAAACTACGCGAGAAGGCGGCTCATTGCTGTCTGTAAAGCGCTTCTAGAAGAAGCAGTGTCACGAGATCCTAATTACGACGCCGCAATGACAGACCGCCTCAAGTAATAAAGCTCAAGAGGCAGTTTTCTCCTATCTGCCGCGGGTGATCTTAAAAATTATGGTTGCGCTAAAATATAGCACTTGGTATGCTGTACCAAATTTGCCCAGTTATGTGAAATACGGACGCCAAAGAAAGTTAGAATCTCACCTTCGCATATGCCAGATATTATATGCATGGCTAGAAAAGAGAGAAAAAAAAAGCGTATCAGGCAGATAGGTTGCGAATGAAAAAAATGAAATTCGAATGTGGTATATTGTACCTAGTAGATTCGCATAAACAGTGCGGTAGGAAATTGTCCGTCTTATTATTTGAACAACTTGAAAGAGCGCCATGATATTTAAGCACAAATTTTATTTACACCCAGAATGGAATGGGTATCTACTCGGCACCATTTCCCAACTTGTATGCAAGCACTGTGTGTTGTTCTTTTAGTCTGCTCTAACTCTCTCTCTCTCTCTCTCTCTCTCTCTCTATATATATATATATATATATATATATGTATATATATATATATATATATATATATATATATATATATATAGTGCACCACTTAAGTTGCGGAGCGGCATCAAATACCAGCTTTTCATGGCCGCTCTTCTGCTTTCACTGGAGGCATGAGCATTGCGCGCCCAAGGTTTAACTTAACTGCAGTACACTTGTGTGCATACCACACCATGGTGCATACAGTGGTGTCAGCGAAAGCGACCGTAGGAATATGAAGTTACAAATGCTTACGTGTTTCATACGGTCTCACTATAAGCGCACCGTTGAGATACGACGCTTGCAACGCCAGGAGTTGTGAGACGCCTTACATATGTACGTGCTCTTTCTCAGCTGCACATGAAGAGCAGCTTTGCCGCGCCAACGTATCGCCCCCGCGTATTTTTAGACCGCCGTTTGAGGGGCTTCAGAGCAACGCAACGCAAAAGCCTTGCTCACGTTTTCAATGCTACGCCCTACGTAAAAACTGCGCAATCCGTTCGGTATAGTGCTCGGATGTGTCACTTTATGCAAATGTGATATTGCTATTTATAACGCTGTCACAAAAGAGCGCGTAATCCAAGCACGCGCCGCGTGTCACGCAAGCCAGCGATAGGGTTGCCAGATGGCCCCAACAAAAAATAGCCAAGTGATCCCAAAATGTAGCCCAAAGATAGCCAGACCCTAATTTTTTGTGACCCAAAAGTAGCCCAAAACATAGCCAAACGTTTCATGTTCTGCTGGTGTCTTGTAGATGGTGCAGATGGTTCACCGCGTATTTCCGGCTCCAAAATTACTTCCGCCGCATGCAACCAGCACAACAGTGGCCTCAAGATCTGCGTAAAGAATTCTAGTGAGAGCTGCCACTCGTACGCGGATTTGGACACCGCTTATTGTTACGAGCCGAAGGATTTCGTTTCCGATTGATTCATGACGCTATCAGTATTTACTGAGCCATGTTGTGAGCTAACTTCAGTTCACTCCTCGCTTTACTCGAGGGATTTTTGTAGAAGTGTCGGGCAAAATACTGCCAGCTCCAGCCTCTAGGATCACCGTCGGCTGGTCACGATCGAGTGCCCAAGAGGCGGCCCGAGCTCAATGCATTTTAGAATAGTGATGCCTTTCCTAAGCATGATTCATAAAATACGCATGTTCTTTCTATCCCGCTCTCTCTCTTTTTCTCTTTCTCAATTTTGTATTTTTTACTCGAAAGCAGCTTGACGCTGAGTTAGCAAATGCTGCCGCTTAGAGGCACACTGGACTCTGGAGAAAACTTGAAACCTCGCATTTTCCTCGTGCGAAGAAGGGACAGTTGTGACGGCAATTCGCCTTTGAGTGCAAAAATTGAACGACCTGCTGGCCCGTAGCAGTAGAGGTGAAATAAAGTTTAGAGTTTCAATTGCAACCTGGATTACGGCGCTGGCAATTTAACCCAGGTGGTATTAGTATCGAAGCATTGAACTGTGCAATTTTTAAACAGGGATTACCTGGCAAGATTCGTGCAATATGAAAACGTGTGCGTAAGTTTCTGTGAATGCAGGCGCGAATGCGTGTGTTGCCAAATTTCTGAGGGGGGCTGTGTATACCTTACCTTCTGTGTGACTTGAAAAAAAATGAAGAAATGTAATTCCACTGGGAAACATACGCGCGCGGCGACGATGTTACCGTGTTTTAACTTTAGACGCAACCTCTCAGCGACGACCACGACCACGCTAGATATGCGCTTGGAGTCCCCATATAGTAGCTATCGCAATAAAAGGAAATACCTCTTGCTCAGTTACATGTTATTTTATCATAGACAACCACTTTTGTTAAACCTAGTGAAAGCATTATCACGTTCCAAAAATCCTCATTTTACGGGTGGTCAGCCTGCCGGTGCAGACAACAGTAAAGGAAACGAGCCCGCGCACTCTGATAACCCGTTCTTCGCGAACACAATCGGCTCGACCTGGCTGGCGCACCCTCCGTTAACGTCACTACGTCACACTAACTGAAAATGGCGCACGTGCGTTCTTACTTCTGCAAAAAGGAAACGCAATAAATATCCTATAGCGCATTCGATTATCCTTTCTGTAATAAAGCCGGCAATACCTGTGTGTTTCCAAAGACTAGAAGGGCAAGAGGGGACGGAACGGCAGCGGTCCTTCACGCGCACCGTGCCGTGGCTACCGATCTTGAGATAACGGCAGACGACGAGCGAGTACAAAGTACGTCCACCGCAAGTACGAAGTGCGACAGTGCGCTCGTGCCTGTGCCGAAGTTCGTGATCATGTGGGAGCCTCACGCAAGACCTTCACGCTACCTTAAAACATCCCCATTCTCAACGGCAATATTTTAAATTCTGAATGGCTTTATGCTTTGCAGATGCAATAGTTGCCTTGGAATGCGGAATGATATTCGGACATTTTGTAATAGAGTAAGAAATTTGCCGAACTTCTTAATCCATTCCGAAAAAACGCACCACCAGACGCTCTTAAAACCAAATATGCGCATAAAGTACAATTTACCTTTGAAACAGGGGTCCTTCTCCAATTCCTTCTTATATGCACGGCTGTATTTCGCCCACTTGCCCATGCTTAGTTTTCAGAACGGTTTTCTTACTGAACCACGTGTGAAGGGGCAGCAGATGGCGCCGAAACCAAAACAAAACTTAGCCTGGAAAGACGTGTAAACACGACAGCGACGAATTAACGCCACCCACTCAGCGCCGACATTGCCTAAAGACACGGCCTTCGAGATTGATTACATAACTTTTTCGCAGCAATGAGCTTTGGGTTTTCATAAACCGGCGTTCCCAAATTTTGTCAGTGCTGACGTCCTTAATACAAAAATAGCGCAAATATAGCCATGTAGCCAACTCGGAATTTTCGACGCCAAGCGGCGTAAAAAGTAGCCCAATTTGGCTATTAATAGCCAAATCTGGCAACCCTAGCCAGCGAAAGATCACGCCGGCCTCACGGCAGCTTCAATAGAGGGGGAGAGCGCATACGTCTCAGACAACAACGCGAACAACGGCGCCTGGACGTCTATAGGAGAGCCTCGACGAAACGACGTTAACCGGAGAGAGAGATAGAGAGAGCACACGCGCGCGCCGAGACACCTTCTCACCCGGCGAGTCCAAAGAGATAACTACAGCGTGAGCGTGCGCCAACGGGATGAGTCATCACCCCCCCCCCCCCCCTTTTTCAACGCTTCCACAGCGGCGGTCGAAGGTACGAGAAAACACTAGAAGCTTCCTAGGCTTTGGCCATGCTACGAGATCACGACTGCGATAGGAAAGTTCGAGAACGCCTGTGGAAGCTATATAACCGCCGTGCGAGAATCGTCAGTAGGAGTTCAGTCCGCACCGGTGAAGTGATGTAACGTAAAGACCGAGCGTATGCGGAAGAAGGGGATTCCCTGGCAAGCTAGTCGACGAGTTCATCGAGCGTCTGCATTTCCGGAAGAAGTTCCTTCTTCGAGATTTGCCCCGAGCTACGCCGAGATCGTCTGACAAGACCAGCACGGTGAATACGATTGGACACTTAGTGTTGCTTTTCATTTTGTACTTTACGTGTTGGACTCCAAGTGCTTGTCGTGAATTATTTTCTTGTGTTTGTTAATACCCATCTGAATTGTATAGTGCTGTGTCCAGCCTAAGTGTGCAAGTGTGTGTGTAACTGCCTTGTGTGAAGAATATATTTTGTTGTGCTTTGACAACTCTGGGCTCTGACTCGGTCTTTGGACAGCAACCGGCGTTCGCTGGCGCACCAGAGGGCCCATTCTTAATTGTCCTTGCTTTCGTGGGATTATTTCGAAACTGATAATTCGGCTTTTGAATTTGGTCCAGCGTCTGCGCCTAGTTCACCGGGGTCTGTGACAGTCACCATAAGGATAGCGAAATGAATATATCGAATTCCCCAAGGAGAGCAAATGAGCCTGTGTCTTCTCTTTTTTCCCCGGAATGGCCAAGTTGCCCCTACAGTAACGACACAAAAGTGCAAGAAATCAATAATTTTACCGACACAGACAAGAAACAATGTGGTGTTCAGTTCAATCTGCATACATTGATTATGTATGCACCAACGTAATTTAACAACTCCTGCAGCGGTGGCTCATTTACTGCGGTGTGCTGCTGTGAGTACAAAGTGAGCCGTCAATGGTGAAATTGCAGATTGAATTTAAAGGAAGTGTAGTTTTCTTGGACAACAAGGACATTGGGGGGGGGGAAGCCTCTTAAAAGCTAATTTACCGAGTAGCCTGAAGGAGGCGCCAGGCCCCTTCCTCGGCAGCAATGGACAGCTTTTAGATAATATGCTTCAGACAGGCATCTCATCAACATCGAAAAGGAGAGATCTATTACCTTGTATGCACACATATATCCGTTTCATTAAATTTATCTGCTGACACTTGCATTAGAATATAGAAAGCATATTTTACTTGGACATAGATTAGCAAAATGATTCGCTTAACACATCACCTAAAGTAATAAAATATACAAGCACTGTGATGTTAAGTGAGATAAAAGCTAAAGAAAGAAAGCAGGAACCGTCAAATTAATTGTGATGGCGGGAAACATTGCAACACAGGATGGAATATAATGTATAAAACAATGCAAGAACAAACGATGAACTTTGAACTTACAGCTCGATGGACAATGAGAAAAGAGCCCCCCCCCCCCCAACTCACACACACACATACATTATATATATATATATATATATATATATATATATATTGGGACGTAGTAGAGACGGAGAATAACATAGTAGCAACACTATGAATGAGGAAACTAAGTTTTTTATTCGGCGCACCTGAGCCGACAATAACAGGCACCGCTCAAAACACAACGATAAGGGCGAACACAGTTGGCAATAGTCGAAAATCGGACCGGCGGGTCAAACGCCTCGGCTTTTGTACATCACTCGTCGAAGACTCAAGCATCCAGCGTTATCGTTGGTGCCCGCGTGGTTTCCAGAAACTACTACCCAATTTGTGTCGCGCATGCAATCTTATTTTACAAGGTGTTTCACTTAACTTTGGCATAACTTTAAAAATATGCACATGTTACGTGCCTGGACAGAAACAAGGTAATGTTGTTTCGTCGCTTGGAGATACTCTGATTAATTTTTGCATTCCGCCTGATTACATAATTACTCCTAATGATTCATTCACCTTCTCAATTTGTATAATTATACGAAAGGTGTCAATGAGAAAATTCTATAGCAACATGAAAAACTCCCGATACACCTTTCTGTTACCCAATACGAGCTACAAAAAAAGTGTTTTTCCGTGCGCGAGAGAAGTCAGCGAATACACACAAGATTGCCGCGTGACTGGCCGCTCGAGGCATTTTTTGTGTATTTGCGGGCATCTTTCTCGCCAGGAAAAACACTTTTATATAGCACGTATTCAGCAACAGAAACCTGTATCGGGAGTTTCTCATGTTTGTCTACAATTTGTCCGGGTCACCACTAAATATGGAACCACCAACTGGGGCTTTATTTGTAGGTCCCTTCACTTCACCTACTTCATCGTTTCACCTCCCCCACCGTTCTCGCTCATGTCTAAACCGGCGACGCGCCAGAAGAAAAGTTTACCACAACACTTTTCATTTATTTGTACTAATTGAGAAATTGATTAATTGATTAAGACTAATTGTTTAATTAGGCGGAAGCTACTGCGAACAACATTACCTTGGTTCTGTCCATCTACGTAACATGTGCATATTTTTTTAATTTGGCCCAGGTTAAGTGAAACACATTGTACAAGATTCGGCGAGAACATACACAAGAGTCAGCGATAGAATCAACGATAAGATTCGCGAAAGGTCTAAATCACGCAGGCGCGTCTTATGCTAAGCAACAACATAAAGTTGTGAGCGGGTGAAATGAAGCCCCCGGGAGAACGATACCGAAATATGCGGGTCAATATACACACACACACACACACACATATATATATATATATATATATATATATATGTGTGTGTGTGTGTGTGTGTGTGTGTGTACAGCATACGCATCTCGACTAACTTGAATCCATATCCGTCATAGCTATTTGCCGCTAACATTCTCACTTTCCATTTCCTAAAGTTGAACTACATTAACAGAGCTTACCATATAGAGCAGCTACGAGCACAATGGATTTCTTGTGGGCCATTTGGAGCGTGCGCTTCGTTGCATCCTAAGAAGACAGGAACGTTTGATCAAGGAAAGTGGTCTCTATATAAGCCATGGCAGAGACGAGAAAGAATGCAGCTGGTCAAAGCACGACGCATGACGTGATTCCGTGCGTCAGCAAGGATAATACTTTCTTTGCGGTTTTCTTCGTGTTTTTAATATATATTCGTCGTCTACAAAGTTCGTAGACTCATATTGTTCCCAGAGTCATAATGTCTTGGAAATAATTATTATACCGTTGATGATGATTGATGATGATTATTGTTGTTTATTGGCGCAAGGGCCAGATGTGGCCAAAGAGCGCCAAGACGATGGTAATGGTTTGTTAGTGCTATATGAATAGTCAGTTATATGAATATTAGATGTGGCATGGCTGTAAAGGAGCCTAAAATCAGTCGCTGTAAAGTGCGTAAAATCTATACGTAATAAGATTATGGCAATGACTAATGATGTGTACTATAGACATAAACAATACATTGCGGAGGAATGATATGACTTAAAAATATTACAGATCCAAGAATTTGCCAGAAGCACAAGTGCCTAAACAGAGCCCTTGAGACACAAGGACCTGGAGGCAGGTGCTATTAAAAAGAAACTATCACAGCAACATCCTCTGGAGAGAGGATGCACTACGAACTCATTGGGCTAATAACATGTAGCACAACATCTTTCAAGAAAGCAAGGACTGCGTTGGTGCTAAAAAGTGGTTCTTTACCGAGAAACATAGCGGGATGCAGAGGGACACAATAGCGATATGCGAGAGGAAAATGTTTCTTTCTTTCTCTTTCGGCTTCCCGACACTCCAAGAGGACGTGGAGGACGGTGAGCCTGTCGCCACATCTACCACATGTTGGAGGATCATTTCCATTCAATAGAAAATTGTGAGTACCATATGTGTGTCCTATTCTGAGACGACAGAATAGGACATCAGTTCGTCGTGTTTTAGTTGTACAGGGCCAGAAACCTAACTGTGGCTTAATCAAGTGGAGCTTATTAGTTGTTTCAGCGTCCCACAGACGCTGCCAGTGGCCTCGCAGTTTCCTTCGCAAAAAAGCCTTCAGATCTGTGGAGGAAATAGCAGCGGCAGGATTAATAGCTTGCGATGTAGTTGATGTGGCCAACTGGTCTGCTAGCACATTGCCCTCGATGCCTCTATGGCCAGGCACCCAGCATATTGTTACATGTCTACGAGATTGGTAAATGTTACACAAGAGTGAGTAAAGCTCGATAACAACAGGATTCTTATGCTTTTGTAAAGATGTTAGCGCTTTTACAAGACTCAACGAGTCTGTGAATATTATTGCCTTTTGTATTTTCAATTTCTCTATATGCTTCACCGCAGACAGTACAGCATAGGCTTCTGCGGTGAAAATGCTTGTTAGGGGGTTCAATACGTCGGATTTAGAAAAAGAGGGGCCAACCGCGGCGTAAGATACACCAGCATGGGACTTGGATGCGTCGGTATAGAATTCCGAGCACGAGTACTTCGATTGAAGTTCGCGGAAATGCATTGCAATTTCGAGGTCGGGAGCATGCTTTGTGACCTCTACAAAGGATAGATCACATTCTATCACCTGCCACTCCCAGGGCGGTGACAGCTTAGCTGGAGGCATTAGGCGATGTTCTAGAAGTGGGACATCCATCTCTTCGCTAAGTTCTCTTACACGGAGTGAGAAAGGCCGCCTCATAGAGGGTCGATTATAAAAAAGCGTTGCACACTTCAAATCATTAACGGGTGTAGAACAGGGATGCTCACGATGGGAGTGTACTTTGAGAAAATAGGTGAAGCTGATATATGTTCTCTGGAGATGGAGTGACCACTCATTTGATTCTACGTATAAACTTTCGACGGGGCTTGTTCTGAATGCGCCAGTGGCCAGGCGGATACCTAGATGGTGGACAGGATCTAGCATTTTTAGCGCGCTCGGGGCGGCAGAGTGATATACTACGGCACCATAGTCCAATCGTGACCGTATGACGCTCTTGTGAAGATTCATTAAACACTTCCTGTCGCTGCCCCACGATGTGCGAGATAAAATTTTCAGTAAGTTCATTGTTTTTAGGCATTTCGCCTTGAGATGTTTTATGTGGTTAATGAATGTAAGCTTAGAGTCAAGTAGGATGCCTAAGAATTTGTGTTCTTTGTTTATAGGTATTTGTTGTCCATACATTTCGATAGTGGGATCTGCAACGAGACCCCTCTTCCTGGTGAAAAGAACACAAGAACTTTTGTGGGGGTTTACTTTGAACCCGTTTTCGTCTGCCCACTTGGACACTTTGTTTAGCCCCTGCTGTACCTGTCTCTCGCACACTGCGAGGTTACAGGACTTGAAGCCTATCTGTACATCGTCCACGTAGATGGAATAAAAAATAGTTGGTGGTAACGAAGCACGAAGCGTGTTCATTTTAACGATAAAGAGTGTGCAACTGAGCACGCCTCCTTGGGGTACACCAGTTTCCTGCACAAAAGGTCGTGATAAAACATTTCCAACTCGAACACGGAATGTGCGATTCAGCAGATAACTCTCAATCACATTTAACATATTACCACGTATACCAAAGTGACTGAGGTCTCTCAGTATGCCAAAGCGCCATGTGGTGTCATAGGCCTTTTCCATGTCTAAGAATACAGAGAGGAAGAATTGTTTGTGAACAAAAGCTTCGCGTATCTGCGCCTCAATACGTATCAGATGGTCAGTGGTGGATCGTCCCTCGCGAAAGCCGCACTGGTATGGGTCAAGCAGTTCGTTTGATTCTAGGAAATGTAATAGGCGACGGTTTATCATTTTTTCGAAGACTTTGCAAAGACAGCTTGTTAGCGCTATGGGCCGATAACTCGATACAGACGATGGGTCCTTCCCCTGCTTCAGGATAGGGATCACTATGGCCTCTTTCCAGGCAGAGGGGATCACGCCGGAGGTCCATATAGAGTTATACAGACAGACAAGGATTTTCTTCGCTTCAGAGGGCAGGTTCTTCAACATTTCATATAATATGCGGTCAGAGCCTGGGGCAGATTGGTTGCAACAGGCGAGTGATGCATGCAGCTCTGCTAAAGAGAAAGGCAAGTTATATGGCTCGTTCCCGGTGCTCTTTCGGTCTAGTTTTTGTTTTTCTATTGCTGTTTTGTATTTTATAAATGCTGGAGAATAGTGTGATGAACTAGACACATGTTCAAAATGTGCACCCAGATGGTTCGCTTGGTCCTCCAGGCTGTCTCCCTGCGTGTGTACCAGGGGAGGCGGATGTGTTTGTCGTCCTCTTACTCTATTGACCCTGTTCCAAACCTTGGCCTCATCTGTGTACGAATTGATGCTTGATAAGAATTTTTGCCAGCTGTCTCTCCTGGCTTGTCTGCGCGTTCTCCTTCCTTGGGACTTGATTTGCTTGAAATTGACAAGGTTTTGAGCAGTAGGAGAATCGCGAAGCTGCCTCCATGCTTTGTTTTGCTGCCTACGTGCATTCCGGCATTGTTCATTCCACCACGGAACACGGCGTTTGCTAGAAAATCCACTTGTTTGGGGAATGCACTTAGATGCGGCATCAATTAGGAACTTAGTAAAATACTCCACGGCACCGTCAACACCGAGTAAAGACATGTCAGCCCACGAGATCGTACTGGTAAGTGTTTGGAATTTCTCCCAGTTCGCTGCATCGACCTTCCACCGGGGGGCATGTGGTGGAGATATGTGTTGTCTTTGTGTTCTCAGAAGTATAGGGAAATGGTCGCTCCCATAAGGGTTTTTTATAACTTTCCATTCAAGTTCAGGTAGTATGGATGGAGACGCTATGCTGATGTCTATAGAGGAAAAGGTTTTGTTTGCAAGACAATAATATGTCGGTTCTTTTTTGTTTAGCAGACACGCGCCAGAGGAGAAAAGAAATTGTTCAACAAGACGACCTCGCGCATCGATGCGAGCGTCGCCCCACAGACTGCTGTGTGCATTGAGATCCCCAAGAACGAGATAAGGTTCTGGCAATTCGTCTATAAAGGACTGAAATTCATGTTTGTGTAAGTGGTAATGTGGGGGTATGTAAAGCGAACAAATTGTGACGAGTTTGTTTAGGAGGACAAGTCGAACTGCCACTGCTTCAAGTGGTGTTTGCAGCTTTAAACGCTGACACGCTATGCTTTTGTGAATTATAATGGCAACACCGCCTGAAGATGCAAGAGCATCATCGCGGTCTTTACGAAACGTAGCATACTGTTGGAGAAAGTTTGTATGTTCCGATTTTAAGTGAGTTTCCTGTACACACAGCACTTTTGGATTGTGTTCGTGGAGAAGTTCTTGCACATCATCGAGGTTCCTAAGAAGGCCTCTGACGTTCCACTGTATGATTTGTGTATCCATACTGAAAGTAAATTGGTGCTGTGTGTACTAAAAAAAGGAAGTGTTGCCTTAGATTACAGAGCCCTTTCCAGGCCCTGTAACACGGGATTTGTCCTTTCTGAAGCGGTCGAGGGAGCCTCGCCGCTCCTTAGGCGCTTGGTGCGCCGTCGGGATGGGTGTAGTGTCCATTGCCTCATGTGAGGCACCGGACACGCGCTCTTGCGAGCGAGAAACTTCGCGAGAAAGTCTCGCCGCGAAGGGCGAGACATTTGCGCCCACCAGCCCGGAGGTCGATGGGGCTGCCTTTGGGCCCGAGCTGCGCCGGCTGTTGCCAGCGCCAGCAGGGGCCGGAGAGGGTGAGGCAGCCTTGACTGCACCCACCGCGAGAGTTGCTGGCGGGCCTGCGGGTTCGCTACTCGAAGCGCAGGCTGCCGCCGAGGACTGTTGTGGTGCCGGTAACCCTAGGGTAACCGGGCCTGTTTGCTGCTTGGGTGGAGTAGACTTAGCTACTTCCACCCTGGGGGCAGGAGCCACAAGCGACAGCTCGCTGCGCGCTGGCTGGGCTGGTGGCAGTAGCCGCTGCGACGCTGCTCCTTGACGCGCCGCATCAGCGTAAGTGGTCGTGTGGAATGGCAAGCACCTTTTACGTGCTTCCTTGAAGGAGATGTTCTCACGCACTTTGAGAGTGATGATTTCTTTTTCTTTTTTCCAGTTTGGACAAGACCGGGAGTAAGCTGGATGCTCACCATCACAGTTTACACAGTGAGGTGTCGCTTCACAGTTGTCTGAGGAATGACCTTGGGTTCCACATTTCGCACATGTGAGTCTACCACGGCAGCTCTGCGAGCCGTGGCCAAATCTTTGACATTGGAAGCATCTTCTGGGATTGGGGATGTATGGCCTGACAGCTAACTTTGTATATCCGGTTTCTATGGTTTGTGGCAGATCGCAAGTGGCAAAAGTCAGGATGAGGTGTTTGGTGGGAATTTCCTTATTTTCTCTTCTGATAACGATGCGCTGTACGTTTGTTACATTTTGTTCTTTCCAGCCTTCCAATAGTTCGGTTTCGGACAAGTCGATGAGATCTACATCAGACACTACTCCACGTGCTGTGTTCATAGACCGATGAGGTGAGACGGTAACAGGTATGTCTCCAAATGCCACAAGCTTGTTCAATTTATTGTGCTGCGCTTTGTCACGGATCTCAAGCAGGAGGTCCCCGCTCGCCATTTTGGTGACCTTGTAACCTGGGCCAAGGGCGTCAGTCAAGCCTTTCGCAACAAGAAAAGGGGATACAGTTCGGGCTGGTTTTTCAGTTTTTTCACTATGCACAACTTGAAATCGGGGAAAAATTTCTTTCGGTCTGAAAAGGTTTAATATTTCATCGGTGCGTCCCCTCTTGTGAGGGTGACGATCAAGTAAACGGGGAAATGCAGGTGTTCCCATATTAGTTCGGTTTGTTTCGGCGGCAATGGCGGCCACCCACCACGGAGCCCAACTAGGGGACGCTGCAACACTTAACGTGTAAGGCTGCAGGCGCCAGCCGTACATTGCTGCTATAACCCAATATAAGATACCCAAGAGAGGGCACATACACAAGGTTAACCCAAGCCGCCTGTGAAAATTAGGAAGTGACGGAAGAGAAGAGATGATAGGATAGTAAAAGAAAGGAGACAGGAAAGCAAAAGGTTGGAGAGGGGGATAGGAAAAGGCGACCACCGGTTTCCCCCGGGTGGGTCAGTCCGGGGGTGCCGTCTACGTGAAGCCGAGGCCAAAGGGGTGTGTTGCCTCCGCCGAGGGGCCATAAAGGTCCAAGCACTCAGCATCGGCTCAACCCCCAGGATCCCCTTTTCCCCGGACACGGCTAAGCCACGCACGGTTAAACGTGGGAGGGTCCAAGCCTCGTGTGCTAGGGTCCGTGGTGGCGCAACTCACCAAATGCCTGCTTGCGCAGACGCCCCTGCGGGGGTTATTATACCGTGCCTGAAGATCCCATTGTCTACATTATATTTGAAAGCGTCCACTACTTCCTCGATAATTTTTGGTTTGTTTGCTGTCTCGGGAGTATAAAAACACTACAGTACAAGGAGGGCTTCGCAGATTAATCTATCGAAATGTTGATAGATGCGTCAATCAAGTTCAATAAATTCAAAAAACAATCTTGTCTTGGTTGTGATGCATATATGTTGGAATAGCGAATGCAACACTTTCTAAACAAAGTGAAATAAAGCAGTTTGCGTGGAGTCTGTTTAGCAAAAGAATCGCTTTCTAACCTAATTTGATACGTGTAATACCGCTAGCAAATGGATGTCAGGTTTACTGAAAAGCTCGCAAATAAGAAACAACTAAAAGCTGACGGTATATGGTTTCAACGACAATGATAGTATTGAAACAAAATAAGTTCGCGTCATCCAATGCACATTTTGTGTTCATTGAAGGAGCTACAGCGCTACAGATATTTTAAAAGGAATCTAAGCTTGAAGTGATTGGCTGTACAAATACTTGGTTTGCGTACATCAAACAGTATATTTCTAGGCGTCCTAAGGAGATGCTTAATAACTTTGAGGCTGTAAACGGCAACGCTTGTTGTTATCAAATATAGCATGGTGGTATTGTATAGACTTTTTTTAGAGTCGCTGCATGGACTCCGCCAACATTTACTACGTGACCGCGTCGCCATCGAGCACTTTGTGAAGCGCATGAGGTGAGGAGTTAAAGGCAGAAAGGCGCTATGTTCGCGTTCTGGGGAATAAATTATGCGGAAGTAATCCAACGCTTCCAGCCGAAACCGGCAAACGGTATACTAGTGCTGGTGGTGATTGACCCACGGCATTATTTTAGCCTGGTCGCGGTGGGCGAGTACCCGTTTGAGCGATGCCCATTTGCGCGTACTTCCTTTTCTGGTGTTTTCTTCTTTCTTACAGCAGATACTTCTTACCCTATCTGATGATGCTTGCATGTGAGCAGTCCGTAGACTGCAGGTAGTATGGCTTTCAATGGCATAGGAAATCGTTTTCCGTTGTTTTCACTGCCTTTCGCAAACGCCGTTCTTTTTTTAACATGCATATGGCTGATATTTTTCCGATATCCATAATTGGCGAGTAAAATTTTTGCTATACATACGTACACGTCCGCCCAATTAGCTACCGTGTTATTGTATCAGTTTGAGTTTCAATTTATTTAACCACACGAGAGGTATAATTAAAGTACACAAAGACGTGGTTAAGTGGGATGGGAAAAAGCTGCAATTCACAGCTTGACTGACCCCATCACCCGGAAAACAGAACAAGATCACAAAATTACAAAATTACAGGCAGCGGAGAGCGACAACACAAAAGGAACACGCATGTAGTCTGTCACAGCAAAGCGTAAAAGAAAACTCTGCAATACATAAAAAAATTCAAAAACAAAACAATACATAAATGAATGACACTAATTAGCCATCACAAAAATGACCTAATATTCATGAATAGCACAATCGGCATATCCTACGTAATATATCAGTTTTAGACAAGATTCGTAAACTTTCAATTGTTAACTTCCATTTGTTCAGTACACTCGGAAGACAGAAATGTAATGTTTGGAGTCCATAATTAGTACGAGGACATGGTACATACCAATTCTCTGGATGTCGAGTTACGCGACTGGCAGGATTTGGTTGCAAATCGGCCACAATACGTAAGAGGGTACTCCCTCTGCGTATTTCTGATTTAAATGTAGACAAAAGCTGGTATTCGTAATAACTGTTTACTCTTAAAATTCTATACTTTATAAATAATGAAGCGGTGTTTGCGTTATGTGATTCTCCTTCAATGCACCGTAGGGCCTTTTTTGTAACACAACTAGAATATTTAATGATGCTTTAGAGCCTGTGGACCAAACCAGATGACAATAATGTAAATGTGAAGAAAAAAGTTATACAATAATAGTTCTTGTTTTACATGTACTATATTTTGAAACCGGACGCAACACACCTAAAACTCTGCAAAGTTTATGACTTATGTGTTCAGTATGGCAATTCTATGACATATGTTCGTGAAAGAGAAACGATTACCTTATCGGTCAGGGAAAAAAAAGAGGTAATTCAATATTTGCACCCAACTATGTGTTTTGTCCTTCGGAAACACTGAAGTCGGTCAAGGATAGTTTTTACAATGTACGTCCTCAGAACAAAAAATTCAGTGACACAACACACTTTTATTTGTAAAGAAATAAATTCGAGGGCTAAAGGTGCTAAAGCCGATTTTTGATTATGAGGCACGATCTACTGGGCGATTTCCAAATAATTTGGACTAAATGGGGCTTCTTATCGGGCACCTAAATCTAAGCAAACGAGCGTCTTTGCGTATCTCTTTTAATTACTGCAACTACAACGAAGTAACGAAATAACTGCAGACCAGATATATGTTCTTGATTAATTATCAGGGCGGCATCCACTGCGATTACGCGTACATACAAAGCCCGACTAGTTACCCCCTCTTGTTTATAAAATTCGCATTACCATATTCGCATGCGAACAAATATTGAACTAGTGTTCACTTAGTACATGCTCCCGTTGCTGTGATTAAGACATTGGGCTGCACTCGGAAGGCATGGTATTATGTCATGTGGTATCGGGGTCAACCGCACATTTTACTTTTGCCCCGAAAACTGTCCGCTGTAAAGTCTCTATCGTACCTGTAGTATGCTTCTAGTATACTTACAGTATGCTCGATTATTCGAACAAAAATAAGGATGCAACCACTTCAAATAGCGAATTATGGTGTCGAATTCTATTCGAATAGCAAAGGCTTTGAGATTTGTATTCGAAATGTGCATCAGTGGAACGCGAAGTTCGTCAAGGCAAATCATCGGGTGATAGCATATCGAAACGTAGAATGAACCTTCGCCCGATGGATTATTTGGCAAACTGGCGCAACACAATGACAGGCCACAGCTCCAAGATTGGAGCACAAACCTTAGTATCAGTGATGCATCGCTGTAACCACACGTGAATAACGGGCATGGCGGTGCAGCATCTAGAAATGGACAGAACGGTGAACAGCTAGGCTTAAAGATTACGCCTGAATGACACAAAACTTGCCTGGTTATCACAACAGTTACTTAAAGTAGAACCGCGGCTGGCATGGAGGTACACAGACAGAAAAGGCAGCGCAGCAATTTATTTAGAAAATTACAAAATCTTTATACCCGCTGTTGTTGCTTAGTGACTTTGTCGTTGCTCGGCTAAGCACGATGTCGCGGGATAAAATCCCAGCCGCGGCGGCCGCATCTCGATGGAAGCGCAATGCAAGAACATCCGTACATTGGGTGCACGTTAAAGAACTCCGGGTGGGGAACATTACTCCGGCGACCCCCACTACGGAGTGCCTCATAATCATATCGTGGTTTTGGCACGTACAGCCGTATAATCTCATTTTTCTTAGAATTTTTATAAAAAAGGTTATGCACGTAACGAACGTGGTGTTATTCGTTAATTTATAAACTTCGATTATTAACCGCTGTCTTCCCTGGCTCTAACCTCCAGCTGTTCGATATTCGGTGGTTTCATGAATGTGTCTGGCCGCAAGATATTTGGACTGAGTACCACAAATTTATTTTTATTTATTTATTTTCGTACTCTCAATCGCCCGAAGGCTTTACAGAGTGGAGGGGCAAGAACAAATGTAAGTATTAATGGTGGACTTGAAATTCTTGGAGTCAGAGATGGTGGTGATGGAGGCAGGGAGGTGGTTCCAGTCTTCCGAGGTTCTTGGTATAAGGGCGCCAGAGTAGACTTTTGTGGGATAAAGGGGTACACCAACTTTCTGGGAATGATCAATGCGAGATGACACGTACGATGGCCGATGTAGTAATTCTTCCTTAAGTGTGAGATCGAAGTAAAATATTTTATGGAAGAGGCACAGTCGAGAACACTGTCGGCACAGAGCCAGGTCTGGTAGGTCAAGAGTTAGTTTCATTGCGGAGACGCTAGAATAACGACTATAGTTAGAAATTATGAACCGGGCGCTGCGATTCTGGATAAGCTCTAAAAAGTTTGTTAGTGTTACCTGGCCAGGATCCCAAATTGAGCAGGCATACACAAGTTTCGGTCTGACCAATGTCTTGTAAAGTGTGAGTTTTACTGTAGTATTGGAGCGCGAGAAGTTGCGACGCAAAAAACCTAGCATGCGGATAGCGTTGTTGATAATATAGTTCACATGCAAAGTCCATGATAGATGCTGGGTTATAATGACGCCGAGATATTTGTAAGAAGTCACGGTGGTTAGGGGTGTGTTATTAAGAGTGTAATCAGCGGGATTAGTTGAGTAAGGCACTCGAGACACGCGCATGCTTTTACACTTGTTAATATTAAGTTTCATTAGCCAATCAGAACACCAGCGGGAAATACTATCAAGGTCAGTTTGTAATGCAGTACGGTCACAGGAGTTAGAAATTATGCGATATATTACACAATCATCAGCAAACAGTTTTATAGTAGAAGAAACTTGGGTAGGAAGATCATTGATGTATATGAGAAAGAGTAGTGTGGTCCTAGAACCGAACCCTGAGGTACCTCCGATGTTACTGAAGCGAAAGAAGAATCATGACCGTTAGCCGAAATATATTGAAAGCGGTTAGAAAGAAAACATTTCATCCAACCTAGGACATGGGCATCGAGGTTCAAACTGTCAAGTTTAATAAAGAGTAGCTGATGTGAGACTGAATCATATGCCATAGCGAAATCTAGAAAAATACAGTCGACAACTAAACCATTATCAACAGCGCGAAATAAGTCGTTTGTAAATAACAGAAGTTGCGTTTCACAGGAAAGATATTTTCTAAAACCATGCTGACAACTAGAAAAAAATGAGTTAGATTCAAGAAAACATAGCACATGTGAATAAATGACGTGTTCCATGAGCTTGCAAGGTATACTGTTCAATGGTATCGGTCTGTAGTTCAGTGGAGCGTGAGAAACACCTGATTGCAGTGCAACATTGCAATGACTGATGAAATCTCGCAAATAATTAATGATGAATAGACTGATGTACATTTCAAAAACTTCGAATTATTACCGTCAGGGCCAGCACTGCTAGAAACCTCTAGGGTTTCAATTAAACGAGAAATACCAATTGAATCAAACGCAATAGGATACATAAGGGAAAGTCCCGAGTCGGGATAATCAGGATATACAACAGGATTATTATGCGAAAAAAAGGAAATAAATGCATTATTTAATACATCACAACAGTCCTTGTTATCTACAGGAACGCCACCAGTATCACAAAGCTCAATCAAGGTTTCATTTTTGGTATTGACTGCGCACGAAAATTTTCGAGGATTGTCACGTAGAAGTGTCGGCAGTGTGCTACAATAAATGTCATCCTTGGCGCATGCTTCTAAATAAAAGCCTGTTTGTATTCGTTATCTGCGTTAGTGTAAGCAAACCAGTTCGAGGCGTTTGTGGATCTTTTTGTGCGTCGAAATAACCTTTTCCTTTTATTTAGAAGCCGTTTAAGTTGTGCGGTAAACCAAGGTGCCCGAGATTTAGTCGTAATACGCTTCAGTGGGATATAACGGCCCGTTAAGTATTTTATTTTATCTTTAAACAAAAGCCCAGTTTGCTTCCACCGTGCGAGTGTACAAATTCGGCAAATATTCTCTAATGAAGGAACGCAAGGCACTCAGATCCACCCTTAATAACTGTAGGTTGGGTTTACCAGTCAATCCCTGGAAAGTTAAAATGGCCCACTAAGAATAAAGGGCATGAAGAAAACTGTTCAGTCAAGTTGCTTAAAATGTCGGAAAGTTCATTGCAAAATGTGTTAGTTGAACTAGGTGACCGGTAGCAGGCACTAAAGAAGAAGTCTTTGTGATCGATGGTTATTCAAGCGCATACAAATTCCAAATCAGAAGAAATAGTTAGCTCGCGGCAAGATATGATATCACGGACGGCTATAAGCACTCCGCCGCCTGTCCGCTGCTCGCGGTTTCGACGAAAGAATTTGTAGTTACTTTCACATTCAAAAATTTCGTGATTAGCTATCGGATTTGAGAGCCACGTTTCTGTAAGAATGACTATGTCCGCTGAACACGTGTCTATTAGAGAGGACAAAGATTCGCGTTTGTTACCTACGCTGCGCACGTTAGAATAGAAGACAGAGACCTGTTTACGATTCGGGTTACTAATAAGCTATGACGTTGCTGCATGTGCACTTCTAGTACCTGTGGAAGAACGGTTGTTATTGTTAGTGACAGGAGCCACGCCTGAATGAAGTTCGCAAACCTGGTCAGTAGTGGGACAATACACGTAGGTTTTCCTATTTATATGCAGTTTGTTAAGACGAAGTGTGTACTGTTGGCCGCTATTCTTGCCGAATTCAATAAGTTTCTTGCGACATTGACGTGTAGCTCGGCAAAAGTCCTCAGCTACAGATATACCTGTACCGCAAAATTTTGAACGCTGAGAAAGGATGTTGTCCTTCAGTTTTGAGGAACTAAATTTTACTATTATTTGCCGTGTTTTGCCCAAGACGTGCGTACCCAGACGGTGTGCTCGTGAAATGCTGTCATCAGGAAACGTAAGATTTAAAATACGGGTGAGCGACTCACGAACATCGCACTCGGACTGCGGCCAGTTTTCCGCAGGACTATCGACAAGCCCGTAAAAGATCAAGTTGTCACGTCGCAATCTATCCTCAAGTTCATCGAGTCATGAATTTAGTATTACAGTTTCATTCTTAACACTGCTCACAATACCAGGTAGGTTCTCGTCATGCCGAGATGAATCAAACGATTCAACAATTCGACCGCCGAAAGTCTCGTTGTTATGTCAGACACCTTTTGTTCCAGTTGTTCTTGATTCCGTCTTACTTCCGTTAGCATTTGCATCATCTCAGCATGATCTGCATCTACTTTTGCTGACAATGTGGCAATCGCAGCCAGAACGTCACTATCATTGGCAGGCCCTGGATTCGTTTCAACGTCGCCAGCCAACAACAACAACGTGACAACATGCGCACATTCACTAACAATATCCAAAAGAACTATTGGGCTTGGGAGGAGCAGCAGGCAAACATCATGTGAGCGTTTAGCATGGATGGATGGATGGATGGAAAACTTTAATGAACGTCCTGAGGTACGCGACTCAGCGCGCAGCGGGCCGCTCCCACGTTGGGACAGTCAGGCCATGCCCGACCGCCGCATCATGGGCCCTCTGGACAGCCCATAGTTGCGCCCCGGCATCGGGGCTCTTGATAGCGGAGAGCCACTTGTCCTCATTTATTTGTTCCGTGCCTCGTAACGAGGGGCAACGCCAGAGCATATGGTCTAAGCTAGCGAAGTCATTGCAGTGCCTGCAAGAACTACTGGCATAAGTGTCGGGATAAAGCTTGTGTAATAAAGCCGGGCTGGGATACGAGCCTGTTTGCAAGCCTGTTGCGAGCCTGTTTGCATGTAAAGAGGGATATTTACTGACCTGCACAACGAAGCAGAAAGGATTGAAAAACCGGCTGCATAGCTGCTGCTCCTCCGTGCCCACTAGAGGGAAACGATGCCGGCGATGCGTTTAAATCTGTGGTGGTGACTGATGCCGTTGCCGATGACACTGTCCTGGTGAAGCCCGTCAATGTTGCCGTGTGCTCCCTCAGTGGCGAAGAAACGTTTGGAAAAGGCAGCACCGGTATCCCGGAAGGTAACGGTACGACAGCGACTGATCCATCGGGCGGCAAGGGCGGCCATGCTGATAACAAGGCTTGCACAACGAAGCAGAAATGATTGAAAACCGGCTGCATAGCTGCTGCTCCTCCGTGCCCACTAAAGGGAAACGATGCAGGCGATGCGTCTTGTGGCATCCTGTGTGGTTCCCCGAAATAATGGCATCCTGTGTAAGTTCCCCGAAATAGAGCGCAAAAGGCATCGCTGCCGGCTGACCATATAAGATAATTTGATTTCAGGAAAAGTGGCGCCCCATGCAAAGCACGTTTTCCACACCGCAGAGCATCTTAAAGATAGGCGTATAGAGCGGCAGGCTCCGATCCCTGTCAGCACAAATGAAGTAGTTTCGCCACGATATCATCGCTCGGGCGCCTTCTCGGCGACTGCAGAAGTGACACCTTGCGCTCTCTCCCGTGTTTCGGTGCGCGCGCGGTTGAAGCGAGCGAACGAGCAGGCTGGCAGGAAAAAAAAAGGACACGCGTGCGCAGTACGCGCTCTGGAACTTAGGAGCGCAGCCGTCAGAAGGCGCAGCGATGTAGTTTCGTCTAAAGTCCCTGAAACCTGGAAAGTACCGCATCCCTTTTCTCTTCGCCGCCGGCCCGCCGATTGGTCAGTTGCCGTCAGGTGATCACTTTCCGCCATGTATGGTCCACGGCGCGCCGGAGCGGGCAAGCAGACAAAGACGTCACTCGCTCACACCGCGCGTATGAACCATCGACGAGGTCGGCGTTTTCCTTTTGTGTAATTTAGGGCATATGTAATTTTCGTAGACTTAAAGTAAAACGACAGAAATTGACCAGCTGCAGCAACCGCCAGAAGTCCAGGAAAGCGCTTTTCGCGATACCAATTAAGCGGCAAGAGCGACAGCCAGCGCCGTGCTATCTGGCTGCACCAAATAAAGAGCGATAATTCCACTCCCACTAGGTGAACTTGCTGATACCGCAAAGCTGAGAAGCTTCCCGGTACCGTCGAACTGCGTCAATGTCATAATGTGATCGAGATGCTTCTTCACGTGTTTGCCTGGTAGACTGCGGATTGGCTTGCGCAAACAAGGCGAGGAGATGCTCAGAAATATGCAGAATCGAGCAAAATGACACTGAAGAGCGTCGGAATGCAGGCCGCTATGTAAAATATAACATAATGTAGTGAGAAAACCGCTGCAATAAAGATCTATCGACCTGTAAATTAAATCGTAAAATATATTTTCGTATGTGTTTTAATACTGCTTAAAACAACGGGAACGTGATCTGCACTGAATAACTCTGTATTAGCATCCCTTTCCTTGTACTGCAGTCAGGGACAGTTTATCTCGGTCGAAGCCGGTCTATATCAATCGTTTCGAGCACGGGTAAGTCAGCAGCCACGTTGGAAAGTTATTACATTCATGCTTAGAAACGATGCGTGGCAACGCTTGACACCTAGTTAGCCTAAAAAATGCTGTGTGACACACGAGCATCGGGGTCATTTTGCATTTAGAACGGGGGTGCGCAGTTGAATGCTTCTCTTTCCGAGTACATGTAATGTATATCTTATCTAACTAGCGAAACACGGTTTTGTTTGTGGATTTCACAGGGCCTACTGCGACAACCATCGTGCCGGTCTTCACCGTAACAAGCCTATAGAAAACCTGCTCGCGTTTTACAGCGTAAGCTGTTATGGGCTCATTCCCAATAGCCGTTTTGGTTCGCGATGGTGTCCGCCGCCGCCATTGGGGCCCGTAACCGCTATTGTAGGAAATAGGAAAAAAAAACACCGCATATCCCCGAAGTGAATCATGATGAATGGGCGAAGCACCGGCCGGGGAATCATTCGGGAAAAACGCCCGAAGCGTTCTCCGGAAGCCGGAAGTTGGCTTCCGGAACCGGAACCAGAAGCCGGAGCGTGGCGTACATATGTATATATACACACTGCACATGTGTACAGTATATACAGCGCCTACTTATAGCCCTTGTGCACCGCAGCGCCCCTAGCTACGGACGAGAGAGAGCTCGCGTCGGGAACGAGAGAGAAAGAGAATGAGAGCACAGCTGCGCCTCTAGCGGGAGCGGCGAGTACTAGCGTGGCTACGACGGCGCAACGAGGGAAAGGCTCGACCCTAAGGAGCTTCGCCCCTAAAAAGTGCCCGGTTCCCGCCGGGATCGAACTCGCGCCCGCTGTGTGGGAGCCAGATACTCTACCACTGAGCTACGCAAGCGCTTGCTATCGGGCAGCAGAAAAATGCCCTATAAACGCTCCCTAGGCAGGCGCGCAGGCGTAGATGACCCGAGCCTCCGCCAGTATGTGGCGCCATCTAGGTAAGGCACCTGCAAACGCAGCGTGCGCAGGCGCAGACGACGAGATTCGATTCAGACGAGGCGCGCAATAAAAAAAAAACGCGATCCCCAGCCTCCGTCTAGGGTGCCTCGATGCCAGCGCCGCCGTTCAGGGTGGTGCCAACCTTTGACCGCCCCCGCGCCGCCGCTTTCTCGCTGCGACGCCATATTGTGTCACAGCGAGCCGTTGCGATTGCTTGGTGCCGGTGCTGAGTTCGAGGCACAGTGCGCGCGGATGCTTCGCGGACGCTTCTACTTGCTAGACAGTGTTCAGCCGCATGACTGACAAGCTATCAAGTGCATCGTGTCGACATGACGGGCTGTTGTGTTCCCAAGTGCGCCGGATCGACGCGTAAAGGACTGCGTTGTTTTCGCTTCCCCCGGGACCCAGAGCGACGGAAGAGATGGGAAGCCCAAGTAAAGCGCGATCACTGGAAGGCAACGGATAACTCCTGCATTTGCGAGGTAAGTGTCAAGAATGTTTAGACTACCGCACCGTGTTTTTCATTTAAATAAGAAAGTATTCTCTGATCCTCGCTCACGTACCTACGTTCGCTCACGAACTAAGTAAGCACTGCACCGATGCTGTCTGAGTAGCGTATGGTTTGCGAGCGCGCGTCGCATAGGCTTTTTTCGTTTTGATGGGCGCAGTCTGTACCCTTATTTTAAGGACTGACGAAGATGCTTAGCCGCGAAATAGTCTTACATTAGCTACGAATCGTCACGTAAGCCACCTATTTTCCTTTTTCACGGGAAGCACACATCGTGTGTGTCTCTTGTTTCTTTCTTTTTTTCTTTTTTCGGTACTGGTTATTTGGGACTAAAGAACGCAGTGCTTCGTCTGGGGAGAGCGGCTCTTTTGTACGTGGTAAGCGAAACATTGTGATTTTCTCTGATTTCTCAGGAGATATCTTGCGGACCTCAGGGTGTTACGTTACATAGCTGATTTTTTAGACTTGTACATATTTGTAGCGTGGTGATCGTAAGCTGATGGTCATTCGTGCTCATTCCCGATCGTAGTGGGTACTGTGACCTTCTTTAAATGCCTGTGCACGGTATGCCCAGGTGTAGTAGAGTTAAGGAGCATCATGGGACCAAAATGTTTCGGCCCTTTCTGGCATGGTGTCTGTTGTAGCCTGTGCATTTCTTCAAAACGTGTGAAGCGAGGTAATACAGCATTGCTTCTGCTAAAATTTATTTTTAAGCACTGTAATGGGTTCTCTGTATTTACAAGGCAACTTTTCATATCAATAATCACTTTTGTTGTTTTACCTGTACTTAGAAACACTTTGAAGAGGACCAGTACGAGGGAAATCGACAGGATGGGCG
The DNA here is from genome assembly GCF_013339745.2 of Dermacentor silvarum. NCBI lineage: Eukaryota > Metazoa > Arthropoda > Arachnida > Ixodida > Ixodidae > Dermacentor > Dermacentor silvarum. Next base: position 44,884,287 of record NC_051156.1, read on the forward strand.
CCGTCTGTTAAAGTCAACAGCCCTACATCATCACGGACTATATTTTCGAAGTGAAAAACATTGCTAATCTGTATTTGACTGCCTTAGTTTCATTTACGGTTTTTGTACGTGATATGTATGCAGTGTTGTTTATTTTTTCAATGTAGTTATCAGTGTTCTAATGGTTATTTATGAAATGTTCTGTACTCGCCATCGATGTGTTTGGCTGATGCGACGTATTCGATGGTAGCTGATGTATGTATTCTGGCTGGATATCTGGGTGGATATCTTGATTAATATTACCCGCGGTTGCGTTTTCTTGTTTGCATTCTTGTTTTCGATTTATATTGTGTGTAATAAGGTTGATGTACTCACTTGAACGCCCCCCCCCCCCTTGTAATGAATAAATAAAAAAAAAAAACTCTCTCCATCCCGAATTGTGTGTCGAGCCTACATTGCGAATTAATTTTTTTATCTTGTCTTTCAACATAACCTTCAGGCGCCACACAGTACATATAATTTTTCATGTACATATCTCTTTCATGTTTGATGGTACTAGACATTATGGGTAAATGTATTTTGTGCATCGTTTGATTTCTTGTGTATGCTACGCAAGATTGACACAGACAAGTTACGTTACATTTTTCTCTACAGCACTAACTAAACCTTATTTTCACATGGCAGTTATTTTTACACCAGCTTAATCCTGTCAGCACACAGTTTTGTGGGCAAAAAAAGCAAAAATTGCGCGTAGATATCGTCAAATAATTGCAACGAACGCGAAGAGCACGCGCAACGCAAGGGAAACTAACCGCCGTGCGCGAGTGGCTGGCTACGGTAAGGAGGCGTGACGTGTAAACCAAAATACAACAGCGAAAAAGAAAAACTTCCACACACAGGGGGTCGCAAACCTTATATACCAAGCATCGAAGCGCAAAAAAATAGTCCGTATTTTAAACATACACACGGCATATTAAATGTGATTGAATTGGGCAACTTGGGGCATGTTCCCGGCGCCATACATTTACGTCTTCGACCTTCTACGACTTAACGGGTATTGGTTATAAAGATATGCAGATGGGACACCGATAAAAAAATCCTCATCAAGGCAAAGCACTTGGAAGCGCGCCGCGAATAACACTTTATGAACGCAAGCGTAGCTGAGTCTCAGCTCGTGTGACACAATATGGCGGCGCCAGCGGGGTTGTCTCCACCCTGGACGGCGGCGCTGGGCATCGAGGCACCCTACCTCCGTCAGTGTGATGGCGCCATCTAGTTAAGGTACCTGCAAACGCAGCGTGCGCAGGCGCAGACGACGAGATGCGATTCAGAAGAGGCGCGCAATCAACGCGATTCCGATGTGAAACGTGCACCAAGTTTTCTGGGTACCTCTTCGGTACACGTTATGGCATCTCCTCGCAAGGTACGGACCGCTGCTGAAGAAGCGAATCGTAGAGCAACGTGCGCGCCTACAACCAGGCATCATCGGGCTCAGCAGACAGCTGTGCAGAGAGCAAAACAAGCCGCAGCTCGCCGTCGACGCCAGATCGTTCTCGTCAAAACCAGGCAAAGAGACTTTGCTGTGAAGACCCTGTTGTG
>NC_051156.1:44885964-44933678 GCF_013339745.2 Dermacentor silvarum
CCGTGGGCTCAGGAGGCCATCTACTGAGCTAAGAAAGACGTCTTGCGTAGACTGTGAGCAAGGTGAGCTATAAGTCACCGTGTGCACGTCTGAACAAGTGTTGTCAAGTGGTTCGTCCAAGATGATAGCTGAGTCGGCAGGCTGAAGGTGTCCAAGACACTCGCCACGAAGACGAGGGGCGTGGCCTTAGCGTTGGAAACGAGCAGTCGCGTGCATCCACTGCTTACAGTTAAGACAGCGAAGGGAAGTGAACATCGTCGCCGAACAAAAATGTCCGATGGGGCAAAGACGGCAGTAGTGTCAGTGCCGAAAGTAGAGCAGGCATTCGCAATCACCAAAGATTGCGGAGGGATCGTGGTGTCTTCTGTAATGACCAGTGTGTCGCCAAAATCGTCAAGGTCATGTAAACTCGTATCGGGAAGCGCAGAAAATTGAACTTCGGCGCGAGAACAATCAATGTCGGCCTGATGATCGGAAAGGAAGTCCCACCCCAAAATGACGTTGTATGAACAGGATGAGAGGACGACGAACTCGATTGCACATGTGTTTCCTTGAATGACGATGCGGGCGGTAAATGCAGCAACAGGGGTAATGCACTGTGGCCTTGCTGTCCAGAGTGATAGCACAGATAAGGGCGTCAGTACTTTTCAAACCTTGCGGCAAAGTTCTTCCGTAACTACTGAAACGGCAGCGCCTGTGTTGACTAATGCCAGTGCGACGACTCCTTCTACAGATACTTCGAATACGTTCGTCGGAGAAGAGCGAGGCCTTGTGTTGTTCGACTGGAACCAAGTTCTCGCCTCTTGAACTGCGATAGCTATTTTTCTTAATCGAAAGGGGCCGGACGCCGACGCATGGCGGAAAGTGAGCGGCGACGAGGGGATGGCGAGCGACGATCACGGGCAGAAGGAATGACGTTGCGTGTAGACGGCAAGTGCGAGTCATTTGGTGGCGAGAAGGACGAAGCTAGGAAAACGTACGAGTGGACAGGTTGATCATTACCTTGAAGCTGCAATCGACGGCGACAGTGCCGTGCCACGTGACCAGAGATTCCACAGAAGGAGCACACGGGGCGATTGTCGGGTGTACGCTAGGGTCCCGTGCTAGCTGATGATTTGGTGGTGTACACTGGAGGGATTGGACGTGGCGGTGCAGCAAACGGTGGTGTTGAAATAGTCCATGGAGGTGGCCGTGCTGGAACCTCGGCGTAGCTTAGAGTTGCCGGCAATGGTGTCGCTGCACGAGGGGACTGTATAGCTTCGGACACTTGTTCTTGTAGCATCTGACGCAACGTAGGAGCCAAGGACGGCGTGGGCCCTGGGACGGCGGTGAGTAGGGATAGCTGGCGGGTGACTTCGGAGCGTATGAATTCCGTGATTTCGACGAGCAGATAGATCATCGTTGTTCATCGCGGATAAAATAGCGTCGAGTTAGCAGATGTTGCCTCCTGAGTTCGTCGTAGCTCTGACAAAGTTCCGCCACTTCAACCATGGTTGAAGTCGCTTCTCTTTTCGAGAGAAGTATTTGGAATGCGTCGTCTTCGATGTCCTCCATGATGTGATGGATCTTGTCAGACTCAGTCATCGACGATCGACGCACTTACAAAGGTCCACAACATCTGCAATGTACTTGGTGATGTTTTCACCGGGTTGCTGGGAATGGCTGCGCAAGCGCTCTTCGGCACGTAGCTTCCACACCGCAGGGTGGCCGAAGACTTGCGTAATGCGCTCATTGAAATCTTACCAGGTGCGGAGGTCGGGTTCGTGGTTGTCGTACCACACACTAGCAATACCCGTGAGATAGAAGTTTACGTAGCTGAGCTTCTGAGCATCGTCGCATTTATTGTGGGCACTGGGAGCTGGGGGTTCCGCCGGCGGAAATCGAGTCCCGCTTCTGCGGTCTCCCTCGAAAACAGCGGGAACGCATTGTCGTGGCTCCAATTCCACGCAACGTTCATCCCGAACACAACGTAGGTCGGAGACGAGCTAGGGCCAAGGCTCTCCTGGGCAAAGCTCGGGAAGAGGCTCCGGATTGCTGTTTTGTTGATGCTGCCCGGTACCCAGACGGGACGGCGTTCGTAGCGGTGGGCATCGATTACGATGGGAAAATCACGAACTGTGCGACTGTTCGAACGAAGTCGGCCGAGGTGGCGGAGCAGGTGGCCATAGCCCTGACCCTGCTGGACGACAAAAGGACCACGATCTACAGCGACTCGCGGACGGCTGTACGAGCTTTCGCCAAGGGCACCGTTTCGGAGCAGGTCGTGCGCATTCTACGGGACAAGGACATCAAGTCGCACACGATCATCTGGTTCCCTGCACATATGGGGCAGATCAAGGGCGCCCCGCCCAACCTCAACGAGTCGGCCCACAGAGCTGCGCGAGGAGTCGTTGACCGCGTAGCTACCGGGTGGCGCGACGCTGAGGTTATGGACAATCGGGACCCTCCCTCCTCATATAACGAACTTACGAAACATTTTTACATGGGACGGAGACGATATCCTCCGCCACATAGGAAACTAAACAGACCACAGGCGTTGACACTCAGATTACTCCAGGTCGGGGCATACCCTAACCCCGCACTGTTACACAGAATATACCCAGATATACAATCGGCCAATGCTTGCGAGCTATGCTCAGACCTAGCTGACTTGGAACATATGCTCTGGCGGTGGCCCGCGTTACACGACGGCGACGATGTCACGTCGACCAAATGGGAGGCTGTCCTAAGCAGCTCCGATCTTGAAGCACAGCTATGGGCTGTCCATCGGGCCCGCGACGCAGCAGAGAGGCTCGGCCTTTCTGTGCCGACGTGGGAGCGGCCCGCTACGTGCTGACGCCCGTTCCGACGGACAATAATAAAGCTTTACCATACCATACCATACTGACCTGCTCGTACAATGAGAGCCAATCTTCTACGTCGTATTCGTCGGAACCGCTGAAGATGGGAGGATCGCGCTGACACATCGAGTCATGACAAATCAATGTTGTCAATACCGGAGGTGGTGTTTGGCTGGCGTCGTCAGGCATGCTGGCCGACAGTGTCCGATTACGTAGTTCCAGGGTTGGGGAAGTACCCAGCACAGCTCCACCAAATATGTAATGCGGTTTATTGACAACTCAGAAACGCGACCGTCTTATTCGAGCGTCAGACACCGAGAGGGCGAGCCCCTCTTCTTCGGCGAGCCAATGATGATAGTGTCTCCATCGGGCGCGCCAGTCTTCTTCACTACAGAACATTTGATTTGCGCACCTTCTGATTTACTCTCCGGCTAGTGCCACAAAGCCATGTTCAATCGTACTCGCTGGTTATTTTTAACAAACCTATTTCTGCTGCCACGGAAGTTGTAAGCATGAAAGTGGGTTTTCTGTGTCCATTCGTCCATTCACTTTATGTCGTCACCGCCATGTTGTCGTTTCATTCGTTGTTGTGAGGCCGCCTTCTCATACTCAGATTCAGCCTTCGCCATGTGGCGAAGAAAACAAGCTTTACCTATGGACGAAACGATAATCGAAAAAAAGCATCCGGTGAAATGTTTGAAGCCTAATATTTACAATAGTTGGAGCCAAACTTGGGGAATAACACGGGATAGGCCATCTTTAATTTCGATCGACCTCGCGCGTCGCGACAGGGAGGAGGGGAGAGCGCGGCTAGTACGAGGGCTAAGCTAGCACGGTGGAGGCTGGTCGTGACACAGGCGTCATTAAATGCCGCGAAGAACCAAACAACGCTTTGAGAGGTCCGGCAAACATGAACAGGCATTTTACTTATCCAAGTGTACGATGTGAGGCCGGGTTAGCTGGTGTTCCATCTTGTTAAACTGCGCGAAACGATACGAAGGACGTAAAAAACCGGGCACGAAGACAAGTGATGTGTTTGCCCACACTTTTTCCATCCTTTGTTTCCTTTCGTGCTGTTTTACCGGAATGTTGATTCGTTTATGGCCACCAAAGGAAGAGAGGAAGATTGAGGGCCGGCGTCAGAGGATCGAGGTTGCATTGCCTGTGCTCTTTTTCTTTCTTCTTTCATTTTCATAATCGCCATCATCATCATCAGCATCAGCATATTTTATATCCACTGCAGGAAGAAGACTTCCCCGATCGATCTTCAAATACCCGTGTCTTGCTCCAGCTGAGCCCATCTGACTGCAGCGTATTTCCTGATTTCATCGCACCACTTAATTTTATGCCGTCCTCGACTGCGTGTCCCTTCTCTTAGCACCCGTTCTGTAACTCCAATCAAACACCGGTTAACAAGCCTACGCATTATTTGGACTGCCAAGCTCTATTTATTTCTATTATTAACAAATAGAATATTTACCTAACCTCATTAGCTTCATGATCTAAAACGCCGTTTTCCTGTGTCTTTACGTTACCCCTAACATTTCTCATTCCATTGCTAATTGCATGGTCCCTAACTTATTTAGAAACGTCTAAGTTAACATCCAACTTTCTGCCCCATTTTTTCTTACCGGTAGAAGGCAATGATTGTAAAATTTTTTTTCAGGGATACCGGCAAGATGCCGGTCATAATTTCGTAATGCCTGCCAGATTTGCTTTCACCCATTCTTATTCTTCCGTGAATTTTCTTCTCAAGATAGGGACGGCCGGTGAATGAATTGTGTAAATAAACATGTTCTTGCGCAGATTCTAGGGGCTCACCGCCAATCATGAATTCTCGTTGTCTTGCCAGGCTATTGTAGGTTACCTTATTGTTTTGCGTAATAATCTTCCAACGTGCTCTGCCGCTTTGTCGGCTGTGGTCCTGAGTAATTTGTTACACGACAGCTTCATCATTCATGAACAGGGCAATGCCATCTGCAAAACGCATGTTGCTAAGATGTTCACCGTTGTTCCCGACGCCCAATCCCACCTTTTGAAACAGCTTGAATACTTCTAAGCACGCAGTTATTACTCGTAGCACAGGAGAAATTGTGTCTCCAGGCCTGACCTTTTTCTTACTCAGTATTTTTCCGCTTTCCTTGCGAATAGGTAAGGTAGTTGTAAAAAATGTGGTTGATCCCTCTTATATAGGAATCGGTATAGAACACGAAAGTGAAACGTGTCTTCACAGAAGTAGTGTAATGTTTATTGCACATTGATATATAATGTCTATTGGTGTTTTGTGGCTAAAGCGCCCTTAGGCGTTGATGCACCCACGCTGACGCCTGGTGGCACGTCTCTTCCATCACGACTACCAACGTCGATGACCACGAGCAACCGTCGTGCATATGGAAGCTGCACTACGCTGCACACGCTAGCACAACGCGAAAGACGAAGCACGTAACTGACACACTAATACAACGCGCAAGACAAAGCACGTAACTGAATCGTCACCGAGTCAAATCAGCGCGTACAGCGCGTCGTAATTGCAGCCTCCGCGATCAACTTCAGAAACATTTTCAAAGCTAATTGCGGAGGCCACGCTCCGCTGTGCTGAGTACGGTGAACGCCACCTAGGTGGCGTTGGTAGTGCTTCTTGATGCCAGCGTCCCTTCGAATGCTGGCATCGAGGCGTCGTAGTGCTGAGACCACCGAAGCGTTCACTGTCGGTGCGCGTTAGTGTCATAATGCAGTACTTTTCTTTTCTGCTCGTAGGCGGCGGCACCGCCCCGAGCAAGAGCGCGGGTACACGGAGGAGTGTTAGATATATAAGGCGCGTCTGTGTAGCTCTCTGCAAATGCGTTTGTGGCGCAATGGGTTAAACGCTCGGCGATCTATCGTCGCGGACCGAGAGGTCGCGGGTTCGATTTCCAAATTTTGCATGTTTGTGGAACTTTTTCTTCTGGTTTCTTTCTTTGTATTATGTTCGTGTACATTGTAAGCTGACGTATTTCCGTGACGGAAATACGTCAGTGAAGGTCTTGGTGGACCCCGGCATAAAACACTTTCGTGTTAAAAACTTTACGAATATGAGCTTTGGTATTCACATACGCTTTTCCTACATCTCGACTACGCTATGCCTTATTAGACTTCTTGCATTTATACAGAATGAAAACGCCGGTTCGCAATTTATGCAAGCCAGATAGTGTGGTTAGCCATGCCCTGCAGATTGTACTTTGCGGATTTACCATGACTTTACTGACCGTACAGCTGTGGATCGAACTCATGGCGCTCGTATAAGTTATAAGTCAAACGCACTAACCAGTGGCACTATCGCACTGCTTTGGCACTGGACATTATTTGGCGAGTTTCGTGCTACGCAGACATTGCGACTAGCGGCGTCTATGCATGCACATTGGAGGCCACACAAGGCAATGCTTTGTAAAACGGAAACAGCAGTGTGTTAATCGAAAAGGAGATGTTATTGAGTACAACGCGATGTACGCAGCCAAAAGCCTCTAGCTGTGGCAACGAATGGCTTCAGAGCCGCAGGATATCTCTGCAGCTTACGGACTTCATCATACTTCAGTAGCTTACTGATTCACGGCGTAAATGCTTTTATTTACAAATTTACTAATTTATTAGCGTCTCCGACTCATACAATTGGGGATGTAAGGTCCGGAAACTGCACAGCTCGTTATGAGGAGTGCCATAGTAGAGAGGATCTACATTAATTGTGACCATCTGGCATTCTTTACCGAGCACCTAATGCATGGACGCTGTATCAGTGACGAGTGTGACGAGTGGAAGCCAGTAACAAGAAGAGCCTTTATTCAGACGACGAATGTGCATATATATAGCAAGCTGTATGATAACAACCTGTGGTTTTTATCTATGGTTAGTTTCATTGGCAGTGGTGCATGCGCACGCATGGCTTACAAGCATTGCTCGATACATCTTCCTGCGGGTAAAGAAAACAACTTAAGTTATTTGATTAAAGTTATTATCGTAGCGTAGTCGATCCGGTGGTCGTGTCTGCCGCCCAGATCTGCGTAGCTGAGGAAGTACGTCTTGCTGAGGAACCGAAACCGGCGGCTGTTCCATGGGAGATCTGTTACTGGGGCTTTGACGTTCCTCGCTATGCTCACGCCGAGGCCGTTCTAGCTCAGTGGGACCATCACTTTCATCGCTCGATGAAGACTCACTTTCGACTTGTTGTTCACGATACTGCTCACGTGTCCTCAGTAGGTGACGCCGGTTACGTCGTAACCGTCTGCCGTCCTCTGTGGCTACCTCGTAAGATCTTGGTGCGACTCGTCCTAGCACTTGCGCCTTCCTGGTCCATGCCTTGTCTTGGACCCGTACGACTTCGCCTTTCTTGAGTGCTGGTAAGCATCTGCCACGAGCTTCGGGCTGTTTGTGTTTAGTCACGGAAACGCTTGAGTGGTGGCTGAAGTCTGGAAGTCTCGTACGCAGGCGTCTGCCTTGAAGGAGCTCACCCAGTGAACGATCATCTTCGAGGGGTGACGAACGGTAGCTGAGTAGCCCAAGCCAGAAGTCCTGTTTTGTTTCCGCCGTCTTCTTCATGATTCGTTTTACAATTTGAATGCCTTTCTCAGCGAGACCGTTGGACTGAGGAAATCTGGGGCTAGACGTCACATGCTGGAAGTCGTACCTGGAGGCAAAATGTGCAAATTCATAGGATGAAAACTGAGGTCCATTATCACTGCAAACTTCTACTGGGATGCCATATCTAGCAAAAATGGCACTCAGCTTTTCGATTACAGATATGGTGGTCAAGTCAGTTAGTCTTTCGACTTCTGGGAAATTGGACAAAGCATCGAAGACACAAAGGTATGAACTTCCACCTTGCTGGAAGATGTCGACTCCGACTCTGTACCACGCGTATTGCGGTGCGGGCCTTAAACCTAGAGGCTCACTTTGCTGCGCGTAAGCGTACTTGCGGCAGGCTGCACAGCGCTGTAGCATCTTCTCGATGTCCACGTTAAGCCCTGGCCAGAAAACCAAATGTCGAGCTTTTGCTTTGGACTTATTCATACCCAAGTGCCCTTCATGAATGCGGTCGAGTATTTCTGGCCTCAACGACTCAGGGATAACCACTTTGCATCCCTTAAATAAAATGCCCTCCACGAGTGACAACTCTGATGCGAATGGTTTCAATGTGCCTTCAAGCTTTCCCTTGCCGCCTAAGTGGTTGATAACAGCTTGCAACTCGGTATCAGCTGCCGTTTCCTTTTTCAGGCGATCCATGGTCTTTTTGCTTACCAACTCGGACACAATTCTTGTTGCATGGACTTCCACCTCCTCGTTGAATCCATCGGTATCCCCTGCAGCAGTTGGTGACGCCCTTGACAGCATGTCCGCCAGGAGCAGCTGTTTGCCTGGCACGAAGTGAAGATCAAAGTCATAGGTGAACAAACGCAGAAGTCGCGGAGGCATATCACCAATAGCTTTTGTATCTATGGCAATTAACGGACGATGGTCAGTTTCAATAACAATCTTGCGTCCATATACAAACTGGAGAAACTTTTGGCAGCCGTAGGTAATTCCCATCGCTTCTTTCTCGATCTGAGAGTATCTTTGTTCTGCAGCGCTCATAGCGCGGGATGCATAGGCAACTGGCCGCCAAGCGTCACCGTCACGTTGCAGAAGAGCTGCTCCTAGCCTGCATTTTGAAGCATCTGCAGAGATTTTTGTTTCTCTGGACGCGTCAAAGATGGCGAGCAGTGGTGGTTTGCTTAGATGCTCACAAATAACTGCCCACTCGCGCGCATGGTTCTCTGTCCATTCAAAAATGGTGTGTTTCTTTAAAAGGCTGCGCAGCAGGTTCGTCTTATCGGCCAGGTTGGGTATGAATTTGCCAAAGTAGTTCGCCACGCCTAGCATCCGGTGTACGGCCGCCTTGTCTACCGGGTGAGGTAATTCGCCCAGAGATGTGCTCAACAAAGGGTTTGGTTTTATGCCCTCTTTGGATATGACGTCACCCAAGAAATCAATTTCAGTGAGCCCGATCTTGCATTTATCAGCATTAAACGTTAAACCTGCCTGTCTGGACAACTGCAAAGCATGCCGGAGGCGCGCATCGTGCTCATCTTTTGTAGCTCCATAGATTAAGACGTCGTCAACATACACGTGCACTCCCGCAGCTCGGTCGAAGATTTCGCTCATCGCCTTCTGGAAAACTTCTGGCGCGGCCGCTATACCGAACGGAAGCCTTAAAAAACGGTATCGCCCGAATGGTGTGCTGAATGTGCAGATATATGACGTTGCATTGTCTAAAGGGATTTGGTGAAAACCGGAGTTTGCATCAAGGCGAGAGAAATATTGGGCCCCTGCTAACTCAGCTTCAATATCTTCCCGCCTTGGCATTTGATAATGTTCCCGCTTTAGACAACTATTGATATTCCGAGGATCCATGCACAAACGCAGCTTTCCGTTTTTCTTTCTTACGATGACTAGAGGGCTCACCCAGTCCGTTGGCGCGCTGACCTTCTGTATGATGCCGCCTCTTTCCATCCGGTCGAGCTCATCTCGTAGTGGTCCTCGTAGTGCCAGTGGTACTCGCCGCGCTGGCATTACTACTGATGCTGAATCCTTGCGCAAAACCATGTGGTACTGTCGATGCAAGCAGCCAGTTCCCTAAAATAAATCTGGGAATTCCTTCATAATGTCAGAGGTGCCCTCTTTGTTGACCGTGTCTACGTTGCGCGACACCAAACCCAGAGTTTCACTTGCGGCTAATCCCAAAATAGCGGGGCTGCTCTTTTTCACCACGAAAAAGGAGATGTTACAGGACCACTTATTCATCTCAACTTGCAGCGTTGCCACGCCGACGTGCTTGATAGCACCTCCGCTATATGACCGCAGGACAGCACAACTTGGGTCAAGCTTCCGGTCCCCCTTACACCTTCGGTAGACGGAGTAAGGCAGCAGATTGGCCTGGGAACCTGTGTCAACCTTAAGCACCACCATTTGACCCGCAACCTGTGCTTTAACTGTCCAATCTTCCTTGCGGTTGACATTGCAAATTTTCACATCCAAAACACTAAAGTCATCGCTGTCTTCGTGCACATCGTCTACTTGTCGTTTCGTGCAACACATAGCGAAGTGATTTTTTCCTTTACACACGAAGCAAGTCTTTCCGAAGGCTGGACACCTAGCACGCGTGTGGGAACGATTGCATTTGGCACAAACGTGCTGTTGCGATTTTTTGACCACGGCTATCTGGTTGTCTGCATGGGACCACGCCTTATTCTGCTGGTCGGATACTTCCGCGGCTCGACATATGTGCCCTGCCTTGAGGAGCGTTAGATCCTTTTCCTTGAGCATTTTCTCCCGCAGCTTGGTGTTGTTTGTGCCGAAGACAATCTGGTCTCGGATCAAGGACTCGGTCAAGGGCTCGAAGTTACAGCTGCGTGCCTGTCTCTTGAGGTCACGTAGAAAATGCTCAAAGGGTTCGCCTTCCGCTTGTGTTCTTGTCCGGAACAGGTATCTCTCAAAAACCTCATTTTGCTGCTCCTGGCAATATTCAGTGAACTTCTTTACAACGGTCTCATAATCTTGCTTGCTTTCGCCCTCCTCAAAAGAAAAATTGTTGAATACCTCGAGCGCTTCGTCTCCCGCGAAGCTCAGCAGAAGCGCGGTCTTGACAGCTGGAGTCCTGGGTTCCTTCGCTGATGCTGTCACCTCCAAGAACAGCTCGAACTTCTGTTTGTATTTCTCCCAGTTCTTTGCCGTGCTTCCGGATAGCAGCAAGGGTTCTGGTGCCTTGAGAAGTTCCATGTCCTGGCTTTGAATCACATTCACCGGTTGCTGCTTGCTGTTCGTGGGCCGACTACATCTACGCCGCGGAGCGACGCGCCCACTTCTGACACCATGTATCAGTGACGAGTGTGACGAGTGGAAGCCAGTAACAAGAAGAGCCTTTATTCAGACGAAGAATGTGCATATATATAGCAAGCTGTATGATAACAACCTGTGGTCTTTATCTATGGTCAGTTTCACTGGCAGTGGCGCATGCGCACGCATGGCTTACAAGCATTGCTCGATACAGACGCGAGCATTTTGCACTCCACCCTCATAGAAATGAAGCCGCCGCGGCCGCAGTCTAACCCGCTGCGACTCGTAGCAACGAAGAATCGATCGCATACAAGCAAAATTCTTGATACGGAAAGCGAGACAAAGCACGAAAACATTTTTTCTGCGAGAACAAATCCCGCCAATCTGCTCACCTACAAGAATTAATCGCCCTTTGCAGCTGTGCCGACGGCCGTTTCTTAAGATAGGGATCGGCGAAGTAAAGGGAAGCTTGTCGCAGCTCTTGGCAACCAATAAAGGCCCTGTGGAGTTATACTGGACCGCGATTAAAGCAGGTCGGGAAGAGGGGGGGGGGCGCAATGTTTTGTAAATATTCTATTTTATTTGGGCGTCCTTCACAAGTGCCCATCACCGCATCGGACCTCTCCTTTAGTGGCGCTTGTGCAAACGTTGAGCAATGAGGCAAATCTCTTACGTAAGCCATCTTTTGTGTATACGAACTCACATGCATAAGAGCCTCACCTTTTGAACGCACGAGTGTATACTGTGCTTCTATACCCTATCTCGACAGTTCCTTGCAGCACTATAGAGGCTGCACGACTCCTTATAGCCAACAGAAAGGCCGAATTCTCCACTAGATGTGTTCATCGGCGCCATGTCGTCTGCTCAGGGTCTGCTTGAAATCTTGACAATACATGCTCCAGGGTTGGTGGACTTACGCAACAGAGGCTTTGGCATTGTACGCATAAGCTGCATTCACACGAATGCGACAGCGGGCCTTTGCTTCATGTATACGCTTTCCCAGCAGTTGCATGCAGCCTCCTTAGCCAGTAAATGGTGCAAACGCTCCTTCGATTATTCACCAGGCCGTATAGGCTGGTCGGCGTCAAATTGGCGTTTGCTCGCAACCGTCATAACGTAACACATTAGAGAAGAGTAGCAATGTATTGACGCAGTGAACAATTCGGCATTGAGAGCGTTCCGTATCGTCAGTGCATGAGAAGTGGTAATGCTGCAATGCCATCTGCAAACTGGAAATCATGCGATTTTTATAGCGTCCCTACACATTTGTGGCATCATAGGAGCATCACAACAAACAGCTTATCTGAATAATAACGACAAAACATACCTAATGGTTTGCGCTTAGCGGAAGATGAGACTAAGCGATGACGGATATTACCACTTAGTTCTTGCTGTTAGGGCGGAGAGCCAGTACCAAGCGCGAATTCGAATCAAATCGGGTGGTCTGCGTTGTATTGGTGCTGCCACGCTGCTACGTAATCTCTTTTAACGGGGCTGTTATGGTTACCGGTGGTAACCACCGCAGTAATTTGTTGTATACAGCGCACATGCGCAAAGTGCCTAACATGTCACGTATCGCTGTAACGTGCCATCTACGAAGTAAAAATAAAACTCCGTAATCCCGCCAAAAATCAGACAGTTACTGCCGGAACTATATTCCGCTGCGCATAGATATTGCCTGGTGTACAACTCGTACCTTCAGCAGTGCTGTCAGTTACTTGCGAAATACGGTACAATGAACAGATCAGCTCGTTCCCTCATAAGTAAATAATTATTTCATTAATTTGCTTATTAATTGAATAATAATAATAAATTAATTATTAATTATTTAATTGGACAACTTTAAACCGGCTGGACTCGAGACCCTTCTCTGAGTCAAAGATACTCGGACCGTCGCTACACCCGTCACTGGCACTAAAAGCGTTGCGTGCATTAGTACAGTATTTGAAGTGCACCGGTTTAAGAGACCGCCTATAGTGTCCCTGTACATCGTCCCACGTGTACTCAGTGCTCATTCTCTTCCTATTTTTCTCTTTCTATTTCCCCTTTCCCTTATCCCTAGTGCAGGGTAGCAAACCGGATGCTCTTCTGGTTGACCTCCCTGCCTTTCCTCTCCTTGCTCTCTCTCTCTAATTATTTAATTGATATAAGATAATATGCTGTATACAAATAAACGCATGTATAAGGAAGTGCTTAAGACTTCGAGAATCTTTTGTTGTGCAGGCTATTTCATTGTAAAGGTCGCGTACGGTACCACTCACAATAGAGGCGGCTAAGCATGTGCAAGAAAAGAGAACCTTTATTTAACATACTCAAGAGAGAATGTGCAAAATAGGTCGACAATTTATTTTTGCACAGTTGACTTAACAGAATATGTGACTGCAGGCAACTTTAGTTATTGTCCCATGGTTCACAGCATGCTCCGCGGCGAAACGCAGGAGCAACGCAAACCTCCTCTGCTGATAATCGAATGCCGCTATCACCTCATTCGCCGTGAACTTCTTTGTCCGTTGACAAGACGTTCCTCACTGTCGCCTCCGTTGACATTTGCGTCTTTTCCGCTATAGATGTCGTTGGTCCCTAGTTAAGATTACACCATCACCTCATCAACTGCAGCGACGTATTCGTCAGTCGTCACACAGTTCATTCATTGCAAGCAGCGTACGAGTTGAGCGATTCCTGGAGCAGGGCGCAGGGACTGCTACTCTGACTGGCAGGCTCATCAAGTTCGTCCATAGCGCTAACCCCGAGCGCATCTTGATGAACTCTGCGCATGGCAGAGGCGGCACCGGTCTACGTGGCATTCGTTGCAAAGCAACTAATCAGCCGTCGGAGACACCTGAGTTTATTCGTTCGGAAGGCGAATTCCTTGCAGTGGTCTTCATTGTAGAGGCTTTCATAGTGCCTATGAAAGATATGCCGGGACACGATCAAGCCGTCGTTCTATAGGTCATTTCGCTGTGGAGACGTTCTTTGTGGAGCTAGCTCTCGACTGTACTTGAGTTTCTTCCTTTTAGCAGCGCCGCTGTTATCCAACCTTTCTGTTGACAACATTTTTTGCAGCCTATTGAAGTCAAGTGGGCTCCTTTTCCCTGTCCGACGACTCGTAGAACAGGTAAAGGGGACCGAGAGCAAATCATGGCCGGCATACCAGACAGTTACAACTTGTCATGATATCTACTGCACTATTAATCCGGAGCCCTCCACTACGGCGTGCCTCATAATTAGAACTGGTTTTCGCACGTAAAACAGCCACAAAGAAAGAAAAAGACACCTTGTGACATACCAGCTGGGTTACCGCAGACGAGGGCGCCACTAGCAACACTGCTAGCGTCATCTTGTAAACGAGAATTTAACGAGCAATGGCACAGAGCAAATATATTAGTTACAATGCACATTCTACGTAACTACTCGTGTAAAGTGTTAGCTACCACATTATTCGTTAACACGTAGCCTTTGCTTTTTTTGTAAGTTTTTCTTCGACAAGAAGACCAAGGTAAGCTCCAACATAAAAGTGCAACTAGAGCTTTGTAGTTGGACGAGCAGCCATAGGATGTCGCTACCAGCATTGCTACTGCCGTGCACATCCCCAGTAACCTTGTCTTCCGTAAAATGGGATACTTATGCGGGAAAGCTGAAACTCTCTAATGAAACGTGTGACATTCAGCTCTAAGCACAAGATCGTTCGTATGAGTCCTGGTTCTGGCAGCCACATTCCGATGTTGGTGTACTTAGATTTAAGTGCATGTAAGAGAGACCGGCACGTAAAAATTAGAGAGATTTTGGTTCTCCCTGAACGTATTAGTGTTTGTGGAATATTTGGTCACGGGAGAGGTGTACGGCAGCAAGAGTGCTTATAGCGACATGTTGTGACGCATAGCTTATAATCAGAGAGCATACAAAGCGAGTACTGCAGTCACCATCATAGCTGATTCACTGGTGTAAACCATCAATAGTAACATTATCATTTATGTGCAGTCGTTTTTTTACTTTGTTTCGACGAAAACACTCAGGTGGCAGGAACAAATTTTACTCGGACAATGTGTCGCAACATGTTGCTTTACTACTGCCATCCACGGCTTCAGAAAACACGGTTGCGGTTCAATTTCCAGTGCGTATTCCTTTGCCGTTGAATCAGACCGGACCGAGCCGCTTATCTGTATCGAGCCCTAGGGACGCATACGGCTTTGCTGCTTCCTCGAGCCTTCGAACGAGAAACATACTGGAAACAAAAAAAAAGTATAAAGGAGCATTTGACACCAAGGAGCCAAATATCATTAAAAATCCTACTAAAAGCATTTTGTTTTGCTTTTACTGCTCTCGTATCAGTGAAGCGCAGGTAACCAGATTACCAACCGGACCACGGCTGTAATTAGCCGGACTCTGCAATTCATACGTGATGGTGGGAGTTGTGGGGCCAGATTCCGCTTCACCATTTTTCGTTGTGGGCTTTGAGGTACGACGTGGTGCGTCCCCAAACCGCATTTTTTTTTTCAATAATGTTATCGGGGCCGCCAACCTTGTCAATAATTTGGGTGTGCTCGTGCACTTTTACAAAAAACAATGAATGATACGAGCGCAACTGAAAGGATACATGGCGAAATTTAAAAAAAATGCATATAAAAGTGATTCCGCCGTGCTCACTGCCACATCAGCAGGCTCTTACAACGAGCTCGTCCACATTCTCAGGAGCATCTCTTGTCATCGTTGTTGTCGTCATTGTTGTCCTGTGAACGCATGGCTTACACGAATTGTGGGCGATTGGCTAAGACTCGGGTATATAGGGTGGATTAGCGCAGATACAAAATTCAACTTGTAAATTTGAGAAAACTGATTAAGTCAGTATGACAGATTTAGGAAAATCAATGACGTAGCCTTAATTGATAGGCAGTGAAACAGTGTAGATAATGAAAACAAACTTAACTGGGCAATCACTTGTAATCAATAATAAATTCTCGGAAGGTGGCGCGAACACCCCTGTGACTGTACCCGACAGTCGAAGCTCCGAATTCATTGCGGAGCACACAACGTCGTCGTCGTCGTCTACTATGGTATTGTCTGTTGTACCCTCCAAAATACATGCAAAGAGGCCGCCATTGATTGAATGTTTGTAGCGCGCAAAACGCCGAGCAAATTACCTATAGCATGGCGCTTGCTACCATTTACTGGCTTCTCATTGCATTAGAGGCGTGTGTTCGAATCCCAGTGGTGCTTGCGGGCGGACATTTGTTTCCTTTCGCCTTGTGGCGAGGGTGAGGAGGTGGTCATCTGACTACGATGCTGATGACCGACTTATACGTCTTCTCTTTTAAATTTGGGAAGTTTGGTCACAAATATGACCGGTTATCCCAAAATCATAGGCAGGAAGAACGACCAAAAGAAACCGGCAGCGCATCCATCCTCATTAAATGACTGGCGACGTTAACGCGGTTATCAATCTATCTTACGAACAGTGCGTAATTGGCTGTGGTATATTTTATAAATTATGATGATCAATATGAAGAGCGGCACACACCCAGTCGCACATACACAGTGATCCAAGTTGGCCTCAAAAAGCGTCATTGAGGAGCTTCGCATACGCATTGGCAAATACCTAGCGGCTCGATCCAGACATAGATACCGGAAAGCGCGTGCAGTATCCAAAGAATTTTAATCGTATTAAAACAATAATGAAAGAAAGCACGACACACTGTCAAAACTACATGGTCGCCATCATCGGCGTAACAGAAGGCAAGAACCGACGGCTACATCGAACCCTGTTTCGACTATTTAATAGCTCGTCGCAGTAAAACCAAGAAAATATCATAGCTTGTGATTGCCCAACGTGATCACGGCTCATTTGCTGGCGTAGATGAGTGGTGGCACATAATTTCTTAACGAACCACACAAAGTAAAGAGATGTGCTTTAGGGCAGGATAGAATCCTTATAAATGTACAATCATTACCTCGATTCAAAATGATCATGCTCGGACGCAAGGCGTGGCAGGAGCGTCAGTTCGAATCGCAGCGGTGAAAGAATGCCATGATGCAAATAAAAAAAAAAACTGCATATAGCAGTGATTCCGCCGTGCCTGTGCTCACTGCGACATCAGCAGGGTCTCACAACGAGCACCTCGACATTCTCAAGAGCATCTCTTGTCATCGTTGTTTCGCCGTCGTTGTTGTCCTCGAATGGCTTACACGATTTTGGGGGGATTGGTTGGATAGGGCTGCCTGTCGCAGCAAAACCCAGAAAATCCCATAGCTTGCGATTGCCCAACGTGATCACTGCTCGTCGGCTCTGGCGTAGATGAATGGTGGCACATAATTACTTAACGAATTCCACTTGTAAATTCGAGAAACAGCAAAGTATAATGGAGGATTTGACACCAAGGAGCCAACTATATCTAAAAATCCTACTAAACGGACTTTGTTTTGCGCAGGGAGCCCTGCGCAGCTCCTAACTCGACGACCAACTCTGGGCTACCCAGCAAGCTTGCGAGGCGGCGATGACGCAAGACCTCGACGTCCCCACGTGGGAGGGGGACGTCGAGGGGCTGGGGGCCCAGCCAACTAAACTGCTGGTGTCAATAAAAATTTGTGCCTCCTCCTCGGCCTATGGCGAGCAAGGATCTTCGCAAGGGGAGGTTACCAGACCAAACGCACTCGATAACAATGATGACTTGACCATCGTCGCAAGGAAAACTATAAACAGAAGGATGAGCGTGGGACAAAAAAAGAAACAGAAGTGCGCCTTTTCGTTCCATGAATATGGATCAAAACTGACCTGCCTACCTTAGCTTTGAAGCTGTATTTGAAAATTATACGACTAGTCCATTGAGCGGACCATCCTCGCTTTACTGCAACAACAACAACGCAGTGTTTTTTTTTATGTACTAGTTCGTTTAGGTTAGACTATGGGGAGTGTGTAAATATGCCTCGTCCGTAGATCACACACCGAGAAAAACTTTATTGCTCTTCAAAACCTGACTCTTTCCCACAGAATATGCACATATTTACGGTGCCGAAACGGCACTTCACTTAAGTACGGGGTCTCTGGGCTGACCATTTGTATTGCATCGACGTGAAGCTCTTTAGTGTAGCACTAATACTATATAGCATACAGCTATACACAAGATTCACAAACTATACGCAAGTTGAACTTCTACAGCTATCAGCTACACTCGCCATGGTAGCTCGGTGGCTACAACATTGCTCTGCCGAATACAAGGTCGCGGGTTCGATTCATGGCCGCATTCGCATGACAGTGGAATGCAAAACTCTCGTGCACCGTGCCCTAGATTCACTTAAGAGAACCGCAGGTGGTCGAAAATGATCCCCTAATCTCCACTAGGGCATCCCTTAAACCCCATTGTGCAGTTTCAGGACGTTAGACACAATAATTTGATTAGTTTTAAGTACCAGTCGTCGTCGTGCGAATGCACAAGAAATACACATTCAATTACACAATCCATTTTGCAGTAACATCCCTGTGCCTGATGCCTCTAACGAGTTTCCCGCCTCGCTTTGGTACTTTAAACTTGAGAAAGCCCAATTTCTAGCGTTAATGTGCATTTTTGTAACTTGAAGTTGGTGCCGTATACAGTTAAGTATGCCAAGAATAAGGCAATCAGAAACGTTATTGGTTTTACTTAATACGCATGTCATCTGCAACGAAACGCGATCATGCGCGATTGTTTTGGTGGCTTGTCTTTTGTGCATACCCCAAGGGGAAATGGACACTGTTTAGGTCAATAGTAAAAAAAAACGTTACGGCAGTCCTCATCTCACCATGACGGTAGACGGTAGTGCGAACAACGATCGAGCACTGTATACCGACAAACCACGTTCGTGAAGTCACGTTTACTTACCACGTGTACTGGTATTTCTGAGACTTTCATTGCGTCTGCGGTACCGCATACTCCGATGTCGTCCACTTTGCTATGGTACTCGCTTGACAAGGTCGCCCATAGGCATGGAGACATTAAGCGGACTTAGTGACGATGGAATAAGGAAGAAGTAATGATATCGATAAAATGACAAAGGCGTATAGCGACGACGTAAAGATAACAATGAGAGGTCGATTTTTAAATCATGATCATCCAATAGCGACGGCAACGTGACCACTACGACATCAGGACAATGAAATACCGACTGTAGGCCAACGATGGCGTTACGATTGTGGTATGTGCGACAACCGGATGAAGAAGGGTGAATGACGACGATGACAAAACCACCAAGATGGCATGATGACGATGGTATGACAATGGCGGTTATGTCCACTGCAGGACGAAGGCCTCTCCCTGCAAACTCCAGTTACCCCTGTCTTGTGCTAGCTGATTCCAACTTGCGCCTGCAAATTTCCTTACTTCATCACCGCACCTAGTTTTCTGCTGTCCTCAACTGCGCTTCACTTCTCTTGGTATCCATTCTGTAGCTCTAATTGTCCACCGGTTGTCCATCCTACGCATTACATGGCCTGCCCAGCTCCATTTTTTTTTCTCTTAATCTGTATTGGAATATCGGCTATCCCCGTATGCTCTGTGATCCACACTGCTCTGTTCCTGTCTCTTAACGCTAGTCCTAACATGTTTCGTTCCATGACTGTTTGTGCGGTCCTTAACTTGTTCTCGAGCTCCTTTGTTAACATCCAAGTTTCCTTTCTGTATGTTAGCACCGGTGGAATGCAATAATTGTCCACTTTTCTTTTCAACGACAGCGGTAAGCTCCCAGTCAAGATTTTACAATGCCTGCCGTATGCACGCCAATCCAATTTTCTTCTTCTGTAAATTTCTTTGTCATGATCAGGGTCCCCTGTTAGTAATTGACCTAGATAAACGTACTCCTTTACCGACTCTAGAGGCTGACTATCGATCCTGAATTCTTGTTCTCTTGCCAGGCTATTGAACATTAACTTTGTATTCTGCATATTAATCTTCAACCCCACTCTTACACTTTCTCGGTTAAGGTCCTCAATCATTTCTTGTTATTGGTGCCCATTTTTGCCCTCAATAGGCCAATGTCATCTGCATACCGAAGGTTACTGAGGTATTCGCCGTTGATCCTCACTTCTAAGCCTTCCCAGTCTAAGAGCTTGAATACTTCTAAGCATGTAGTGAATATCATTGCAGAGATTGTGTCTGCTTGCCTGACCCCTTTCTTGATAGGTATGTTTCTACTTTTCTTGTGGAGAACCAAGGAAGCTGTGCGTATGTGGCGGTATAATCACGATTTAATGACGACAGAATAACGAACAAGGAATGTCGTTGATTGATCGACGAAGGTGATATGAACGATGACGTCATGACGACAATGGCATGACGATACTGAGTGGAGGACGATGGGGAAACGACAGCATGGCAATGATGGCACGAAAAGAACGGTATGACGACGGCGGCAAGATGAGAGTTGGACGTCGCAGTTACAATGACGATGATGGAGTAATTGCGATGCCATCCCGACAACAGCATAAGGACAATGGGGTGCCGACGAGTGTATGATAAGTGCACGAGCTCATATCTAGTGTGTGTGTGTGAAAACTTTCTATTTAAAGAAGTCCTGAGGCTCGACTCTTTCAAGCTGAGGCGGGCCGCACCCACGATGGTACCGTTAAGCCCAGTCCTTCAGCGACATCGTGGGTCCTCTGGACAGCCCGTAGCTGATCTTGAAGCGATTAACTCTGTAGCATCTTCTTCCAATGGAGCCATTCTTCTTCAGGGTTGGTGAGAGTTGCAGGCCATCCGGATAGCATGTCTCTGATCCCAATGATGCCATTTCACGCGTGACAATCTTGATCTCCCTTTCTGGATAAATTTTATCAAAGTGGTACGGCGTGGGATAAGCTCCTGCTTTGCAAAAGTCGCAGTGAAACTGCTTGAGTCCTGTTCAGCTTTGAATGTGGCAATGGAAATTGTCTGCGTCCTAGATAGCAGTGTTTAGTATTCTCGTTAGTGGCTAATAAATTACCTTTAAATTCCCCGGCCTGGTGGTGGACGCCTCGGTTGTGAGAGTCACGGCTAGCAAGTCCTCTTGCCAAGTCATGAGTAACGTCATTTAGGTTAACCCGGGTCTCGTCCACTTCTTTCATATGCACAGGAAACCATTCGATTTCACTTCTCATAGTCATAGTGTTTTCAATAAGTTTAGCTGCAACCCCGGCCACGTAGCCTTCACCGAAACCCTTTATAGCAGCTTTGGAATCGCTGTAAATGAAAGTCAATTTGTTGTTCCTGATGGCTAGAGCAATTGCCCCTTGCTCCGCCACCATGGAATCCTTGGTAAAGACAGTGATGGCATCTTGTACCTTCCCTTGAATGCTTGATACTACAGCAGTATACGCTTCTTTCCTCTTCATCCAGCCAGCATCTACGATAGCCGCCTGTTGATTCTGCTGTTCTATCTTCCACAAGAGTGTTTTAGCTCTTTCTCCTTTTGAGGTTATGCTCTGCATGCATGTTTCTAGGGAGGGGGTGGTTCTAATCACATCTCTAATCTCAGCTCGTAACTCCACTTCATCCTCTATTGGACACCTTCAAATATATAGCTCTGCCCTTATTGCATGTATATCCCTGCCGGTTAGTGTTTTTGTCAATCTTTCCTGTTGCGCTAGCTGCTGAGCCTCCGCAGTTTCCTCCATTGTGTTGTGCACCCCTAGACTCATCAATCTCTGGGTTGCAGTGTTAATCGGTATCCCTAGAGTAACTTTAACGAGCTTCCTAATCATCGTGTGAAGTTTGTCAAGTTCTACCCGCGTCCTCCCTATTGACTAAGCTATTAAAAAACTTGGGCTACTAGGTCAGGGTGGAAGGCGTGATGACGACGACATCGTGACAGTAAGATACCACGAAGCTCGAATGACGGCAGTTGAACGACCACGATGACACCACGACCTAGTAGACCAAGCAGGTAGACAACTTGGGCAACTTGGTCGGCGTGAGAGGGCAGATCCAAAAAATTCAGAGCCCTTCCACTACTGTGAAGATGGGAGCCAACGAAGCTGGAACTGTGGTGGGCCTGCTATAGTGAATATCGCTGTAGTGAAATTATATATTATCATTACTGACTCTATTGAGCATCTTCGGCATTTTCCTCAAAGAGCATGGACACCGGCGCCTTGTTTTCGCCTGGCGCGATGGCCAAGTAGTGCGTTTGCTGCGCCAAGTGCACCCCATCGTCATAGCCTAGCGTATGAGCCACAGCGTTCATAGCCGCGGTACACTCCACGGCATCATCAGGATCCTGACGACAGGATCCTGGAAGATGTGGTTAAACGAGCGTCCGTCCCATGGCGAGCCCAAAGGGCAACTGCTGATAACAGCGTTAGCGCGATCTTTACGTCACGAGACAAAGGGGCACAAGCGATTGGTGGAACGTGCCGTCGTCGAGTGTCGCGATACTTGTGAAAGAGTCTTCGGTGGTGTCGAGGGGTATAACAATGGGCCTTCCATCATCCGTTTTGACTCATGTGCTAAGGCACAACTGGCGGGAAACCTCCACGCACATGGAGTCAAAGCAAATGCTGATGATGACATTTTTGTTCCACACGCGGAAACGATCCTGGGGAGCCTAGTCCCTGACAGCTTCGCTGTAACATATCCGCGCATTCGAGTGGCGCACATACATACGAAGCACTGCGCTACTTCACCTCGCCGAGAACAGGCGGCGGCAGAACCAACCATGGCTACTGCGCGTGCGCCGGTGACGCCACGCTGCGACATCGTCGGTGCTCTGCAACATGGCCTGGATGAGATATAATGATTGTATCATTGGCCTAATTGAGGCTCCAAGCCTCGCATTTTGTGCCACACCCTTCCTAGAAACCCACTTCAAGCAACGACGGGTCCCATGTTCATGCAAGTATGCGTAACAAGCATTTCAGTGCCATTTTTTTCTTTCCTTCTTTTTCTGTTTGCGTTTTACTTGATGGTGCCATACCTCACGTCTTCAACTGCACAAAGTACAGCACTTTGTTCATCTTACAGCCATAATATGGACTTGTGGGCGAAATTCCACCTGATTAGCAGCACTTTCCTGTTTAAGCAGTAATAACTTACTAAACGGCATTTTCTAGCCTTTAGTAAAGCACGCACCGTTGGTTCCGAGACAGTAAATACACTTCGTTGATTAATTAACGTTATAAACAGGTGGATAAAGCAGTGTGAGAATAGCCAGACATATAGGACCACAATGTTTCCTTGTTCCCCTTCATCTCGACCTCACATAACTTCCATGAAGCCAGAAATGAAGTCACGAAAGGCGCATGAAGATGCGCATAAATATGAGTAGTGAAAAACGGTTGACTGTTGCTTTTTTTTGGAATATCATGTTAACTCAAGCTTACGACAAGGAAGGACTGATTACATTGCTCGGCGTTTATGATAAAGAACGCCGCCAATCGTAGGACTGCGCCAGGCAGCCAGGCAGCAGACGTATACGCCCAGTTAAGCAATTTGCAAACAAGTATCTCTAGCGACAGTGCTCGTTTATAATTATTTTCTGGGATGTGCGAGCAAGATGATTATCATTATTTACAATAGATGTTCAGAGAAGTGCTTGTAGCGCGAATCACCGAGTGGCGACGTTTATACAGTAAACAGAAGCTCAATTATCCTCCCGTACTCAATACCGCAGCTCAAGAAATGGGTGCGGGCTCCGACGTCGCGCATTACGCGAGAACACAGTGTAGAAATGAAATTGCCGACTGCTGCAGGCCTGTTTGACAAATACATCGACGTGGTCGTTATTTGCAGAGCGAACTACGTTTCCTGAGTACTCGCAATCGCCCGCTTATATATTCTTCCTAAATTAATTACTTTCAAACTGATAGAAGAATTACAAGGCTGCGTATGTCCAGCCATACAGTCGCAAACCTTTAGTTGACAGTTCACGCCGCAGTACCATCTATCGGGCCGAGTCGGACCGCCAAGCGACACCTGGACGGAAGTAATAGACGCAGTTAACGAGGCTTCTCCGCGGCAAATGCAACATCAACGTACGCACGCGCGGCCCTTGGTTTAACTCGCTTCAACTTCGCCTTCCGATGGAGCGGCCACCGCTCTTACTCTCACTCATCTCCTTTCCGCGCCTTCCTCCTCCCCTCTCGGCTTTGAGCGCGCGTTTCGGATCAAGGCGCGCGCGTACTACCCACGGGCCCCCCTTCCTTTTTATACTCTTCGTCGTCTTCCTCCGCACCCGCCGCTCTTTCTCCGCGACCGTTCTTTTTCAACAGGTGCCCCCACCACTGCGCGCGCGAGCGCATCCAATGGGAGCCGGCGCGCGCCACCAGCGCCGCCCCGGGCCAATGGGCGCCGGGCGCGCCATTCGTCACGTGGTTCGAAAGGCGCCGCATATAAGCGCGCCGGCCGGTCGGCCCAGGTCCCGACACAACCCCGAGCGCGTCGACGCTGACCCCAGGACAAGCAATCCGGACTTGAACACGCACGCACTCACGCACGCGCACACACATCGGCATCTGCGGCAGCCGCATCCGACCGTCGGCGTCTTCTACTGAAAACCTTCGATCCGCACAGCGCCGTTGCAAACCGACGAGGCCGTTGACGACCAGATACACGCCCGCTGCTGCCAGCATCGTCGACAACTTTTCGGTGAGTTGCGGTGGACCGCTATGCGGGACTGCTTCGTTCGTTTCTTGCTTCACTTTGTTTCCGAACGTGCTGAGTGTTTGCTGTGTAGGGCGGACACTTAAAAAATTAGGCAGAAAAAGTAAAAGGTTAGTGATTGACAAAAGTTCATTTATAGAATGCTTAATCTTTGTTATTATATCAGAATGCTACATTGACGGTTCGACCCTGACAGTCAGGCAATCCCCACTTACAACTCATAAACGGGATGGTAAGATCATAATGCATCCACCTGATTGTGCTGAAGTGAATGTGTCACTTGTCTGAAAGCAAGCGCGAATTGATGCGTTGAAGTAAATTCGAGAAAAATTCTTGATCAAGAAAATTCTGGAAAATAGATCAAAAGTAGAACAAGAGTCGTCGGCATTACAGAAAATTAAATGCAGCAAAGAAAGATTGAGAAAATGAGTTTGCTAAAGAATGTCAACTATGCATTAAATGTAACGGCATTACATTACATTACATTACAAAGCTCCCGACAGCAAAAAACTAGAAATGAATTGGTGCCGCACAAATTCCCGGTCTTCAATATAGTCTCTACTGAAACGCTTTAAATGCACGTCAACTTGTAATAGTAGTTTTGAATGGGGAAACATTATTAGTGGAAAGTCAGAAGTTGGTATCAGATCATAAAGGATCAGATACACGTGTATTACACACCATAAGTCAACCTATTAAAAGGCCAGTCTACTATAATGAAATTCAGAAAAAGAAGGTGTATCACTATCACAATGTGCTCAATACTGTTTCACCTCAAGAGGAACTAAAACAACTATCTCACCTGTATTTCTGCTCATTTAGATAACATTACCACCAAAAAATGTAATTAAATGTTATTAGAAGTAGAAGGTAATAATTATAGACATAATTATTTAGTATTTGCTTTTCTAAACTAACCGGAACTTAACCATCGCCAAGCGTATTAAAAACGCTACTGTGGATTTGACGTTATGTTTGCATCTCTTAAAAGAGAATTCAGTTGTATTAAACTCGAACTATGAAAAGTGATACACGAGGCTTGGTGGCGCTAAGTTTGTTCGTTGCACTAGAAAAGTACCTCGCAGAAGTGCTCCGGAATTGACGGAGCACATACTTAACACCGGTTCTTACGTGATCATTTTCCGACTGACCGGAAATAAGATCTCAAGTTGCACTCAGAGTATTCTCCTTGTGGAAATCGAAGCGCCTTTACCCACTGGCTGGCCCGCCACTTCAGCGACAGTTCGCAGAACTGAGACAGACAGATAGACAGACAGATAGATAGATAGATAGATAGATAGATAGATAGATAGATAGATAGATAGATAGATAGATAGATAGATAGATAGATAGATAGATAGATAGATAGATAGATAGGTTAATTGATTGATTTAGGCAGGGGCTCAGGTGGAGACGTGGGCAGTACGTTATTCTTGCTAATTATTTCACTGATACTGGTATATGGGCTAAGGCACTATGGGGGTTCGAAATTGCTGGAAAAAATGCTGAACAACATGGAAAACACCAAAGAAAAACCAATGGTGAATGATGTCACGTCACACTTGCGTGCGAGGTTGAACGCAAGAAGTGAAATATAAACTGCCCAATTGCACAATGTGGGGAACATTTCTATCTAAAACTACATCCTGTGAAGCAACAAGACACGAGAGGTTCTTGAACAACTGCTGCGATTATATGAGTGGTAATGAGAGGCGGAGCATTCTGCCGCACTGAGTGGTCGCCTTGGGAAACTGCCCTCTATCAACGGCTCAAAATTTTCTAATTTCTGTCGAAATCCACGCTGAAAAACGTGCATGTGGTAATTTATCTTTCTGTACGCGCGCACAGCGTGACACAAGTGTGATAAGATCGCCGTTGCCTACATAAAAGATTTCCTCTGCCGCATTCCGGTGAAAGGTAAAACGGGCGTTAGGCGCAAACATGCCTTATCTGTGCCTCGCAGAAAAAGAGGGCGCGAATGTAATTTTCCACTAATCCTTTCCATCAACGACGCACTCTCAGCTGATCTCCCGTAATAAATGTGCGCACGTTGCGACAATTGCGGTTGTCGTTTGCACTTGATGGCACGGATATCTTACGTCAGACGTTGTACAGCGCCATATGGCGAAAGCTTTTGATCGCCAGAATAAGCTGTCGACTTTATGAGCAAAGTATTTAGACAAAAGAGAAGAGACATTGATTACGTGAATGTTCAGTACAAACTTCGCCATTGGCCGCCTTAATATATTCACGTTCTCTTGAGCCTCATTTGCGGGGCTATTGTCATGCTAACTCCCACGACTGTAGCATTGCCGTCATAAAGTAGACGGTGTGCTGCACTAGAATATTGCGCATCGTGGAACGATATATTCGAAGCAAGAAGTGTTGGAACGTTTTGCAGTTTTATTCGTAAGTTATTATTTATTATAATCACACTTTGCCAAACACACGTAGCATGCTTTCGTAAACTGCCGTCCCGTAATTTTATTTCATTTATTTACGTTCATGTCATCAGTAATGATATAACGCATTGGAACTTTTATACATCCCGTCTGCTTCATCAGGCTGGCATTTTAACCAGGTGTCACGGAAGTGATTTCAAAATCTTCAACGGGTTAACCGCCGTAACCTTCCGTCTGTTGTCTAAAGAACTCGAGCCAGATTAATATGAACACGTGATCATGTTGGTTCGACGTGAAATCGACAGAGATTATTTCCACGCGTAAAGAAATTAAACAGCAGAAGCGGAGGAACAGAGAACGAAGCCGTTCGCGCGACTTCACTATGACGTCAATCTTGCTTAGAGGCATCACCATGCCAGAATGTCTTGATGGGAAAACGTCCTCCTGAACTTTCTCTCACGCACACAATCAAACCCTCGTAAGAAAGAGTATCAAGTGAAATAAAAAAGCTGACATCCCCCCAAATACAAATGAATAAAAACAAGATGTTGCCACTCCCGTGCGGGAGCTTTGCTCGCAATAGTCTTGCTCACTAAAACGTCTTGCTTTTAATAACTTCTGTTTATGGTCAGCGCCTGCCTTTCCTTTTGAGCGTGATAAATTCTGACCAGACGAGTTTTCGTAAAACAATTCATTTCAATAAGTAGTATCACGGCTCGTATATTCACTACGTTGATTGCACGACCCCAACAGCGGTCCGTGAGAAAATGCATCGCCCAGTGGTGTTATCAGACATAACGTTGGTGGACATGGCCGGCGAATTAGAAGCTTTTCTTAATGAAGAAGCCACCGCTTAGGGATTTGTCACTTAGGCCTCGTATCTCTAGAAACAAGACGAAAAATTAAAGGAAGGTCTAATACTTCCAGCCCCCCCCCCCCCACTTAATTCGAAATCCCGCGTAAAGCTCAGGCACTGCATTTTGCAACTACAGTTTACCGTTTAATCTAATCACTTCTTCGGGTCCATCACGTCAAATGACTGATCCGCGCATTAAGTGCGGCACGTTATCATGGAGGCAATGAAAAATTGAAATGGAAGAGGGAATGGAAGGAGAACACTTCGCAAACTACGACCCGTAGTTTTGCGCCACTTTACTCACTCTTCCCCTATAATTTACGTCACTCCACTGGACGTCTCAGGGTTGTTTTCGAAAATCGCGTCAGCACCCTTCTATTTTGGGTCGGTCGCGAGAAATAGTGGCGCCACAGCAGCGTAAACTTATCTCCACGGTAAATGCTAATTTCAGATTACACGTAACGATGCCCCCCATAGTATCGTCACTGACGGAAATTTTCACCCACACAATACTATATAAAGCATTTACAGGAAAGATAAACTGGCTCAGGAGAGAAATATTGTTTATTTGCTGACGTCATGCCATGCCAAGCCAATGAGAGCAGGGTGCTGTTATCCTGCTTTCTCTTATATAGCTGCTCCGGAAGTTCGTCATAAGTGACCCACGCCGCTTGCTTTGAGGCGCACGCAGCGACTCAACGCGCGCTCCTGGGGCAGTTTTTATGCCCCGTGAAGCAACACCGATGACGTCAGCTGCTGACGCAGCTGCTGTTCTCTCCATTTTGACTCCCGTTCGTGCCCTCCGAGACTCAAGACAGACGTGGCACAATGCGATTCCTACGCCCTTAGTCACGCGACTTGATTGCGAATAAACCAAGGAACTCCAAACAGGCAGCGCTGTCTTGTCAAGCCCGAATGAATACTACGTCTTTTTTGTTGTGAAGATGCCTTTCCAGGGATTCAATTAATTTCTTATCAGCTGTAGCGTCAAT
Source organism: Dermacentor silvarum (assembly GCF_013339745.2). NCBI lineage: Eukaryota > Metazoa > Arthropoda > Arachnida > Ixodida > Ixodidae > Dermacentor > Dermacentor silvarum. The sequence goes on from NC_051156.1 coordinate 44,914,495, forward strand.
TGGCAATCCCGGAGGTTAAATGATCGCGGCATCGTGCGAGCCATCGGCAAAGCCACGACAACCATGGAATATCAAAACAATTCCTCGAAAGATGGCCCACATGCACGATAATACCTTAAGCTCAATCTGTCCGAAAAGCGATATAGACGTCAGTCGTCGTGCTGGGCACTATTTTACCGAAGGCGGACGGCGAATGGCAAACAGTTCTTACAGAAAGAAAAAAAACTTGGTGAATTCCGGCGCACGGCCCCTAAAATCTTGTCGTGAATTCTTGCGATACCAGAGTTCGCAAGTGTTCTTGGTTGCTTTCCTGTAATTATGCGGAAATGTATATAAGCTTTTTCGCATTGTGTGCAGGCGTAACAATTTTCTCTGGTCTTCGATATGAATGATTGCTTACTTGATTGATCGATTGATTGATTGATTTATTGATTTACTCTGAGGTAGCGTTAATTTCTTGATGTCATGGGATAGCGGGGTAGCTCTTCGGTTCTTCTCATTCGTTTTCGTTCACTAAACAACTGCCACTGGCACTTCCTCTAAAGTCTCAGCCTCAGCGGGTCGAAAGTAGTGGGTGCCAGGAAACGAACCGAATAGAGCAAAAGGAACCTTTGTATTTTATCAATACGGAATGGTCTATTCCAGGCCACATCGGTACCGGCGTAGCTCTTTTTATACGCATCACTGTCTAATAAATTGTTCTGACTGGCTGCTCGTAATAAGCTGCAAGCCTATGATAAAACCTTCCCTATCGCTCACAGTGGCAACAGACATAGCATTCTGTTGGTGCTTTCTTCGAAACAATGCGCTAAACGAAGGGTATACTTCCGCCGAAGGGGCGATGCTGTTAGCCATGCCAATTGCTATCGCAGCAAGGAAACAAACAAAATTACCGGAAATACATCGATATGTATCGAATACATTACTTCAAAGGCTTCTGTAGTGCGAAGCACGGCATAGACCCAAAACGCTCGTGGGGAAACCCGGTGGTTATTGGGAAAAGCGACGCCACTTGATTTAGTGCTTCCAGTTGCACTTCCTTTCGCCGTTTACCGCGTCTTAACCGGTAGTGGCACTGTTTCTCATCTATGGCAGTTCCGCTAGGCCTCTTGACGACGTAGCAGCTTCTTACTTTCTTTCCTGTCCTGCAGTTGAATGCGCGTTGCCAGTGGCTCGGCTGAGGGGTGCACAATGCAATATTTCAGCGGGTCACGTGCCATCTCGCGGCGTCGTTTAGGTCCATGTAGCCGTGGCATGTTGTGCGCCTCGATTGCCAACAGACTTCCGCCTGATCGCTTTCTTGTCATGTGACGTAAGTGTGTACACGACAGGTACAGCGGGACAATAACGCACCAGCGAATTATATAGTTGTTCTTTTTGCTGCGAGTCCTACGGCTCCTTGAACGGGAAAGTGTCGATCAGTTACAAAGTTCTTTAAATGAAGGCAAGGTGAAGTGCGCTGACCTTGTAGCTGGACTTTTAACGACAGATTTAATGCGAAATTTCTTCGAAGTATATTTAGGATAAAATATACTTCTCGATAAATATTGTTACAAGCGCGAAAGCCTTGTATGATTTGGGTATGTGCCACAAGCAGTAGTGGGACACGGAGTACGAGGGGGGCAGAAGAAGAAGACGTTCTCCTAGCGATAGCAGAACCTCGGCTGGCGCCCAAGACCGTCGGTTGCGTCCGAATAAACCCTCTTTTCACGGAGAGTTACCTGTAACAGAGTGGTGGAGGTGCTGGGTACACGACGTCGCCGTACTACGGAGTCGCAACCGCTTGAACTTCGCCGGAGCCGCCGTCTAGCCGGTCTCTCGCCGACAACATTCATCATGCCACAGAACGGAGGACCAGACCCGGAGCCAGTTGCAACCACGCAAAGGTCAACGCCAGTTGCCCTTGCCCACCATTACATGGAACCACGCTCGTTCGCGGGAAGAGCGGGAGAAGACGTGGACGAGTGGCTTACGCACTACAATCGGGTGAGCCGATATAACCACTGGAACTCGCTCACGAAGCTTGACAACGTAGTCTTATTTTTGAGAGAAACCGCATTGATGTGGTTCGAGAACCACGAAGAGTCCTTAACAACATGGGAACTCTTTGTTGAAGAAATAGGGAAGTGTTTTGGCGACACTGATGCCAAAAAGAAACGCGCCGAGAGAACACTTGCCCAAAGAGCTCAAACTCCAACAGAGACATGCACAACCTATATAGAAGAAGTACTCAAGTTGTGCAAGATCATAAACCCACGGATGTCTGAGGACGACCGAGTCGGACATCTTCTGAAAGGCATCGCAGAAGACGTCTATAATTTTCTGATAGGGAGAGAAGACCTCACGTCCGTCTCAGATGTCTTGCGTCACTGCCGTACATTTGAGACGTTGAAGACCCGTCGCATTGCACCCAAATTTGGACGACTGGCAAACGTGACAACTGTCGCCAGCGTCGATACCAGTCCATCCACCGACCTTGCCTCTACAATCCGGGAAATAGTACGCGAAGAACTGCGGCGACACAATGAACTAGTGTGCAACACAGCTCAACCGCCGGCTACGTACCCAGTGTATCACTCGGCGCCCACAGCACCATGCGCTACTTTGCCACCGTCTGTGTGTGTCACGGACGTCGATGTGGCTGGAACGACGTGGCCACATCTGGAGACGTTTCCGTCAGAGCAGCGGTATGGGCAACGCTTTCACTCCAGCCGTGATGCACAGAGGCGAACGGCTCCTGTTCAACGTACTGGGGTGCTGTACCCTGTTCGACAACCTCTGCCGGCTGAGCGCTTGGAGCGGCATTTCGTCGAACGTCCTCTGCCCTTGTGCTACAACTGTGGTATCGAGGGCCACATCGCCAGGTACTGCAACGTGGCCCCACAACGCCGCCAGCCGCCAAGGTACGACCGATCAACAACATCTGGCCAGCAACGTGTTGGCGGTGCGTACACATATCCACGCGGGATGTCCAATGAGAACCTGGGAACACTGCGAAACCGTTCACCGGCTTCCGATCGGAGCTTGACACCACCTTCCGCTCCTCGCGTAAGCCGGTCACCGTCTCCCCGGCGCCGCTACCCGTCGCCTTCGCCGGAAAACTAGTCAGCGCGGCCGTTGGAGGTGAGGCCGCTGGACAGTCTTCGATTATGACAGAAATACCTCCGCCAATTTGCATGCTTAAAAATAAGATTTGTGTACGTGTAGACGGCATCTCAACGATGGCCTTAGTAGACACTGGAGCGACCGTTTCCGTAATGAGCCACGCATTCAAACGCCTGCTAGGACGAAAAGTGCTGTTTTCGTGGGACCGTGCCGATGTGTTTCGTGGAGTGAGTGGAGAACTATTGTACCCTGTAGGTGTGTGCAGTGCAACAGTTAGCTTGGGTTGTGAAACGTTTAACGCGGAGTTTGTAGTTTTACCTCATGCTACGCATGACGTAATTCTGGGCCTCGATTTTCTTAAGCTGTGTGGTGCCAATGTCGATTGCCGAACGGGAGAAATTACTGTAGATTCGAGCCTTCCGACCGTCTTTGTGGAACACCCGCCGTGTTACGAATGTGCCCTTTGTGTGTCCGCAGATACCATCGTACCGCCGCTGTCTGCCAAATGTGTCCCAGTCGCCTGTTCTCCTGCAACCGACAGAACATTTGAAGCTACCGTAGAGCCCATTCACCTTAGTTGCCTGAAGAAGAATGTTCTGGTGCCCTATTGTACGCTGTCGGTTATCGGCGGGCGTACTGTATTATGGACGATAAATTGCTCCAACGAACCCACAATACTACCGGAGGGTCTGAAACTTGCGGCTATTCGTGAACATCAAGTATTGGCGCTCGCCATCCTTGCAGAAGCCCCCGATGCCACGGATGAGTCCCAGTCGGATGCATGCGCCACGGACACTTCGATGATGGCTATGATAAACAAATCGCTCAGCACTAACAAACGTCAGGAACTGGCAAATATTCTACGAAAACACTTCGCGGTATTCGACTTTTCCCAGCAAGAGGCTCCACCATCCATTCCCCCTTCTCGTGTACAGCATCGCATAGACACGGGATCTCACCAGCCTCTGCGACAAAAGCCATACCGGGTGTCACCTTCGGAGCGCAAGGTGATCAATGACCAAGTCCGTGACATGCTGAAGAAAAACGTTATCCAAGAATCGAGTAGTCCGTGGGCAGCCCCAGTAATTCTAGTTAAAAAGAAAGATGGCACATGGCGATTTTGCGTTGATTACCGCCGCCTCAACGCCGTTACTAAGAAAGACGTATACCCTTTGCCACGGATTGATGATGCTTTAGATTGCCTTTCTTCGGCCTCGTACTTTTCGAGTGTAGACTTGCGGTCCGGATACTGGCAGATTCCGATGCACAAGGCAGACAAGGAAAAAACGGCATTCGTGACACCCGACGGACTTTTCGAATTTAATGTGATGCCGTTTGGGCTGTGTAACGCACCTGCAACTTTTGAGCGCTTCATGGACAACATTCTGCGTGGTTTGAAGTGGGAAGTCTGCATGTGTTATTTGGATGATGTCGTGATTTTCGGACGCACGTTTAGTGAACACAACGCTCGCCTCAATCTTGTACTAGAGTGCCTAGGCAAAGCACGCTTGGTACTAAACTCCAAGAAATGTCGCTTTGGAGAACGCCAAACACTAGTTCTAGGCCACCTAGTGGACAAAGAGGGCATAAGACCTGATCCAGCAAAAACTGCTGCGGTCGAAGCCTTTCAGCAACCTCGCTCAGTAAAAGAGCTACGAAGCTTCTTGGGCCTGTGCTCATACTTCCGTCGGTTTATTCCCGGATTTGCTCACATCGCGCATCCATTGACGTGTCTGCTTCAGAAAGGCGTTCAATTTGACTGGACCCCAGAATGTGCGTGTGCTTTTCGTGAATTGAAGTTCCGTTTGACGTCCCATCCAGTTCTCAAACACTTCGATCCCTTGGCTCCCACTGAACTGCACACGGATGCTAGCGGTATTGGTGTCGGCGCAGTTCTTATTCAACGCTTCGACACCAAAGAACACGTCGTAGCGTACGCCAGTCGCTCTCTGAGCAAGCCCGAGCGCAATTACACCGTCACAGAACAAGAATGTCTCGCGGTGATTTTCGCAGTACAGCGCTTTCGGTCATACTTGTACGGACGCCCTTTCACCATCGTCACAGACCATCACTCGCTGTGCTGGCTCGTCAATCTGCGCGATCCATCCGGTAGGCTTGCACGTTGGACACTCCGTCTACAGGAGTACGACTTCACCGTTTCCTATAAAAGCGGTCGACGGCACTCCGACGCCGACTGCCTGTCGCGGCTACCGCTTCCCACGACGGACTGTGACGCGGACAACTTTGACCACTACATCGTAGCCTTGGAGCCAGCATTTCCTGATCTCAATACCTTTAAGACTGAGCAGCAAAACGACGACACTTTAAAACTGCTTGCTGCCAAACAGAAATCAGCAGCCAATCGTTATTGCACACGTGATGGGCTTCTGTACAAGAAGAACTATTCTCCCACAGGCTCACGATATCTCCTGGTGGTCCCGAAAAGTCTACGCACTTCCATCTTGCGGGCTATGCATGACGAACCAACCTCCGGTCATTTGGGAGCAGCTAGAACGCTTTGCCGTCTTCAAGAACGATTTTACTGGCCTAATATGCGTCAGACGACGCAACAGTACGTGTCTAGCTGCAACGAATGTCAACGTCGCAAACGTCCCACAAGTACTCCTCCTGGTAGATTACACCCTGTGCCACCCCCAAGGACTCCATTCGAGCAAGTCGGGATCGACCTTCTCGGCCCGTTTCCACGGTCCTCCAGTGGAAATCGTTGGATCGTAGTGTGCACTGACCACCTGACACGCTACTGTGAGACGGCCGCAATACCATCGGCTACTGCAGCCGACGTGTGCGTTTTCTTACTACGTTTTATCATCCTTCGACACGGGCCTCCTAAAGTCGTTATTAGCGATCGCGGGCGCCAGTTTACTGCAGATGTGGTTGAAGAGATGCTTCGCCTGTGTTGTTCAAGTTTTCGACACTCTACGCCGTACCATCCACAAACAAACGGCCTTACGGAACGCACCAACAGAACTCTCACGAACATGTTGTCCATGTACGTGTCGACGGATCATAAGAACTGGGACAGCGTTCTACCTTTCGTAACTTATGCATTTAACACCGCCCAGCACGAAACTACCGGCTACAGCCCCTTCTTTCTTCTTTACGCTCGGCCGCCACGTTATACCCTCGATACGATCTTCCCATTTCTGAACCACGATGATGCCTGCATATCGGAGACAATCTGTCGTGCAGAAGAAGCCCGCCGCCTTGCTTATTTGCGCACTCTTGCTTCACAAGATCGCTCGAAGGCACGTTACGACCGCCGACACCGACACGTCACATATGATCCCGGTGACTTAGTGTGGATGTGGACGCCTACCAGAAAACGTGGGTTGTGCGAAAAACTACTGGCGCACTATGTTGGACCTTACGTTGTGTTAGATCGTATAAGCGAATTGACATACCGCATAGCACGTCTCCTTTCAAATGGTCGACGGTCTTCAAAGACTGAAGTGACTCATGTTGCCCGCTTGAAGCCCTGCACCACTCGAGATGCTGTTTGACTTGCCCGGTGGGCTTCGTCTACGTGGGGGGATGTGTTACAAGCGCGAAAGCCTTGTATGATTTGGGTATGTGCCACAAGCAGTAGTGGGACACGGAGTACGAGGGGGGCAGAAGAAGAAGACGTTCTCCTAGCGATAGCAGAACCTCGGCTGGCGCCCAAGACCGTCGGTTGCGTCCGAATAAACCCTCTTTTCACGGAGAGTTACCTGTAACAATATTTACGACCGGTGTTCGAACGGCGAAAGGACAGTTCCATAACCTGAAATACGCTCGTATGGCTTTAACTACTCGAATTCGAAATAATAATACGAAGGTGGACCCACGTGTTCTCCGTTGATAAATAACAATTCCTTGTCGGCCATAAGTACAACACCTAAACGTGAACTGCCGCTTTAATTTTCTACATTTGCGTTTTTTTCGCGATATTTTAGGATGTTTCGACTGACTCGCAGTCACGAAAGAATCGATTCCCAGCATGGCAAAGACAAAATTTTGAATTTCTGTAAACTTACTCGAAACGTGCAAATCCTGTCGTCAGAAATCGTGTGCTCAGCGATTATAGATTTCAATGCTTAATATCTGCATTACTGGAGCCACTGCGGTAGCGTATTGCGTGTAATTCGCGTTCCACATTGCGCCCCGAGGTGGGACGAGGTCTACGGCACTTTACCGCTGCGCCGGAAGTGTCGGTGCTCTAGATTATCTGCTTATGTAGGTGTCATTTATTGGTTGTCCAATTACAAATTTTACCATCACGTTTGCGGAATGACGTGGAAGCGTGAAATGTGTTATTGGTCAATCACTGTATGCCTTCAAATTATTTATTTTTTTCATTGTCTCACACATTCAGTGACATCTGCATTCACCTTATCCAGCCCACAGTCTGTAATTTTTGCAATGAGCTGTGACAGATGACTGTGAATGAGAAGTTTGAATTAAGGAAGGTTGCGTATGTAAACAGTCTGAGAAAGGATGATGATCATGATCATGATGATGGTGGCGATGTGGTGTTCGGTGGCGCAAGGGCCAGAATGGCTAAATCATAACCGCCATCATGGTGGTGATGATTTGCAAATGAAATAAAAGCTGTCAAATATTGACTACTCTTCTTCAAATTGGGCAGCGAAGATTTGACATCTCAGCTAATGTCGTACTTTTTAATTCCTTCCTAGTTTGATGTGATGTCGCCGCTTCTCCGTTTACTTCACAATGGCAATTACGTGGATGCCAGTTACTGGGTCTTCCAAGGATTGAAGCAGCACGCACGCGCGCGCGCGCACACACGCACACAACCAAGCCTACGTTTTGACATGTGACCATAATAAGTAGCAGGTTAGAACCATGCTCTGTACGAGTTGACAACTTCACTTCATCCAAATCGGATGATTTATGCTACAGACTTCTCACATTGCCCATAAAATGTTTCTTAGGCGCAGACAGCTGGTGGCATATATTTTTGGACGATGTCGACAGATCGCGGCTCAAAACACAACTTTAAATAAAAATTCGCTTAGGGACGATAATCAGGCAACAACTTAAGCAGCAAAATGTATTTTTCTTTTCTTTCCGACCGAAGAAAGCCTAAAACATAGCTATTCGCACGCGCGACAGCTGTCAAACACCGAGCACCAACGAATCACAATAACAAGCTACAGGATGGTAAAACCAAGGCTACTTCACGAAGCGAGCTTTCCATGAAAGATGTGCCGGATAAACCATCAAATTGCCTGTCCTCAAAACACTATTGCATTGGCTGCAAATGTAATCTAGCGACATTACTGGATAGTAATTGATTTACCATACACATATTATTTTTTTGGCGGCTCCTACCCTGCATTGGAATGCACGCGCAGGAGCTTCCGCTCATGCACCGTTATCGTTAGCTTTGCCTGAAGTTTTGTCATCATAACTTCGGACGTGGTGCAAATTGGTGAACAACTGTTTTTGACAATAAATGTTAAACCTTCACTGTCAAGCAGCGTTTCGGATGCGGAATGCAAATGCAATAATTGCCAATTTCAGTTTGCCGAGCTATAAGCTTTCCCTAAAATCGAAGTGGTTTCAACGTTCCCGAGGTTAAGGTTAATCATGTGTGTCCCACAGCATCTCATACGTAATACTGAAGAGATGACCAATTCGAAGGCGTACGCCTTTTTTCCTTCAGGGTGCTTTTGAGGACTGTACATCTATAAATTAGAATTTACAACTTGAGAACAGGTCCACTTTTGCAGAGCGACAGTTTCAAACTTGTGGCCGAAATGATTGTCCCTTTTCCGTTATGAAGTTCTTCATAATTGTATTGAGATTGGGGTAATGCCGTTTTCATTAATGTTTAAGCTTTAAGCTTCATCTTTTATCAAACAAGCTGAAGTGTGCACCTGAAGGCTTCGTGCACCTGAAGCCTTTATAAGCTTCTCGAAAGCTTATAAAAAAGAAAAAAAAGTTGTGGTGGGAGCGTTTGAAGACCGAGATTTGCTGCAAAGCGTGCTTCTCCGCAATGCTGTCCTTAGTGCGGCGTAGCCCTCACACCTTTAGCAGGGGCAACGGCTCACGCTTTGAACAGCTTCGCAATGGTTGTTTCGCGCGTTGCTTCTTTCGTTTGTCTAGCCCTTCACTGCCTGTGTTATCTTCACTTTTTTTCTTTCATTCCCATGTGCAGCCATTAGTTTCTTTGCAACCTGATTTTTACTGTGATTTTTTCCCGATGGCTGTTAGGGGAGAATAGTTGTCAGGTTCATAAAATTCGTTCACAGAAATAAACGCGTTGCACTCTCGTTCATTTCAAGAAAAAAGATGCTAAAACGACAAAAAATTTATAACGGGAGCACTCGAAAGAAGCTTTTGGCCATCAGAACACCGAAAATCGCATTTTTCAACAACAGACAGAAAGAAAGACAGGAAAATAGACACCAAGACTGGTATGACTTTTGTCTCCTGTACTACGAGAAAATGAAATTGTGAGTTTGCCGTGAGCAGCATATACTTCTCGCCGTCTTATATGGCACCTCGAACGATGAAACAAGAAGCAAATACGTTTGCAAAGAAAGACAAGTGCGTTCAACTCATCGTGACACACAACGAAATACTTATATCAACCTACAGGGACAGCGGACGTTTACCTTATTGTGCCGCACATGAAGTTTCACCGTGGCATGAAAAAGAGATTGTCTTCCACAGAGTGCCGTCTATCTTGCGAGGAAACAGCACTTCGCGAACCTCAGCCATTCTTACTGATTTTCGCAGAGGCAAGACCCACACGAGAGACTTTTTCTTCAGGGGCATACTTTCGATTGTGTCAGAATTGCACAGTTTCCATGTGGACAGATCTGAGGACGAAATGAATGACAGACACGTTTAAAGACTCTGAAAGGATGACCCCTCCCGGATTCTCGACACGTTTTACATCACATCTAGAAATTTTCCCGATGTTAACAACAATGTATTGGTTAACAACAAAAGAGAGGGAGAGAGAGAGCACAGACGTCTAGCATTCAGTCACTCTGACGTAAAAGTACTTGCATACGTGTAATATGTGGTGCTTGGAACTTCTAAATGAATATATATATATATATATATATATATATATATATATATATATATAACTTAATTCAAAGCAGTACGAATACCTGTGTTTTGAATACTTGAGCCAATAGGCAAGCCCCCTCATGACAAAATGTTGTCTTTGCATCTCGTGTACACTAAATATGCATCTCCTAAAATATTACAGGCACGTATTACTGGTAACGTGGCGTGGAATCCGCGTTGATCGAGGCGCTTTCAAAGCGCGGCAGTAACTATAAGGCCATGTGCGTTTCTTTTTTTTTCTAATATTGCAGTTTTTGGAGGGTGATATGTCACAATTTCAAAAGAAAAGCATTAATAAAAAACTGCTACGCTAGCTTGCTGCTGCGACAGAATGGAAAAAAGGTCAGAGGACAAGGCCGGCTGTTGGCCCCTCGCCTCCTGATAGATCGACAATGCGGGCAATCTGGCAGGAAATTGAAGCTTCGAGAAAGTAACCACTCGCGCCTCGCAACCCGCTTTCTATTTGTCGAGTATGTGTAGCTCATCTATTTACTCACGTCTTTAACCGAGCCAATTTAACAGTTTTCTCCAGAGTACCGGTTAGAAATATATATATATATATATATATATATATATATATATATATATATATATATATATTCCCTGGGCGACTGCACCACGAACCGCCTGTAGCAAGGCTTTCTGCGCTGTTAGCGAACGAATGAAGAGGGCGCACTCTTGCGAAACTGCCCCGACAATACTTTCGTCTCCTCCCTGATGAAATCCTTCTTCGCGCTTCTCACACAAATCAACCATGAAGCGACGTTACGCATTACTTTGACTGCTTACGTCTTCTTCCTATTCATTTTCACGTTTTCGTTTTCTTTTCTTTCTCTTCGCTTCAAAGAATGGCAGAGGATGAGGGCACGCATTTTCCGAGAGAATGCCTCAAGAAAGAAGCGTGCTCTTCTTTCCCGTTTCTCTCTCCCCCCCTCCCACCTCCGACCCGTGTCACCGACGCCACCCTTTGTATATAGAGTGGCCGTACGCTGATAGCATCAGCAGGGAGTGCTGCCGATGGTCATAACCGTGGGATACTTCACTTCCGACTCGATCAGTGCCGCGTCATCGTCAGCGGCGTCCACCAGATAACGCCCGGACGCCGCAGTTCGACGCAGCCGGACCCCCTGCCGTTGTCCGAAGGAGAAAGGAGGACACGTTTTTCCTCGAAGAGAAAACGTGATCGGCTTTCGCGAAGGCGCTTCGACCGACGAACAGTTGACGTGCGCCCGCGTCTCACTACGAACGGAACAAAGCAAATCATAACGTTCCCACTTCCTTTTTTTGTTGTTCGCCATTTGATTTGCTCTCGTCGCAAACGTGCTTTCATCAGTATGGAAGTGGTTGGGCGTAGTTTGGAACTGCGCACGATAAGGGTCGCACGTGTGCCTTTCGGAGGGGAGCCCCCGAACTGACCACCGGCGGCGTCTCAGGCGCCCACCGTGGAGCAGTCGTGTTGTTCGAGGCGAGAAAGCGGTCGCGTGTCGAGTTTCCGAATGTCCGTACCACGCACGGCCGCGTTCATGATTCGCTCTCTGTGTGACCGACTCAGAAGTCGAAAAAACAGTGCCGAGGGAAATATACGTAACCAGACAGCGGCTGGTCTCGAATTTCGTTTTCCCACGTTATCCAGATACGATTGACTTCTGGCGTGACGGTCGTGTTGAGACGAACGACTGGAAAACGAGACGTGGAATGTAATACGAGTTGTGCAGACGCAACTCAAAGTGCCGGTAGCGCGTGTTGCTTTCTTTCAAATCCTCATTTGTCGTTTTTGCCTGCTTTGTTTGTCTTTTTTTTACCGTGCGTCACCATGATTACCAACTCCTCCAACTTTCCGTTCAGGCAGATTAGACGGCACGCTCTACAAAGGCGTCAAGGTTTCTTTCTTTGTTTCTTGGTTGACAGCATGGAAACAATTTACAGTCACTGGTGAGCATAGAACGGGTTCGAAAACAGTTTTTGTGTGTAATGTACGGTTTGTCAGGAACATTACTCTTCCAATGCATTCTCGTTTACTGCCCAATTAGATTTTGTCTTTACACGATATTTTGCCTTTTGCAAGTGGTTCTCGAACTGACTTCAGATTTATGACTCATTTGGCACACAAAGAACGAGATTCCGTCACAGCGCTTTTATTTTGATGCGGATCTATTTTTTGTGCCAGACCTCGCTTTTTTTGGTACTTTGCTATTAAGGAATAAAACAAGAAAGAATCCTCGCTAAATACATAGGCTACGGATATGTATAATCTTATATATTATCTGCCGGAAACAATGGAGGGGGGGGGGGAGCTGCCCTGACGGATCTTTCGACCCTCACTTTTCATACGGGCCATATCTCCTCAGTCTCATGTTGCCGTCGGCTACCGCTGCTTCCTGTAGTGGTCATATTACTGGCTGTAAATCATAGGTTATATAATACGATCAGTCTTGCTTTTCTTGTTGTCGTTGAATCGGGATCAAAGCAGACGTTCGCGCACAAACATGACTCCAGCTGAACCTGGACTCTTGCTTTTTAGTTCAGATGTACCGGCTTGTCTTCTTAGTAGCCGCCACATCCCTTTGTTTTGTTTTCTTTCTTTCAATTTCCTCTTGGCTCAAATAATTTCAGCTCTTTAGACGCGACAGCCAATCATACAGGTACGATAAATAGACAAAAACAGGAAGAGAGGGAGGACTGCGCCAGCACAAGAGGATGCACAGCGTTACTACAGACAGCCACTCAGGCTGGTGCAATTCAAAAGTTGCTCTTCCTGTCACGTTCTTGTTTACTTACCGCCCGTTGATCAAACAACCGGTCGTTGACCTCTTTTGCCGTTTTCTTATTTTTTCTCTATTTTTTTCACAATTTTCTCGCTAGCCCCCTCTGTCTCAAACAATGGCTAAAAAGTGACATTGTGCTTATGTCGTAATTAATAATAAAAAACAAGGGTACATTTCTTTTTAGTTGGAAATATCCCATACTTGATATTTCGCATTCTTCTCTTCTTTCTGGGTTTTACGTGCCAAAACCAGTTCTGATTATGAGGCACACCGTAGTGGAGGGCTCCGGATTATTTGACCACCTGGGGTTCTTTAACGTGCACTACAACGCAAGCACACGGGTGTTTTTGCATTTCGCCTCCATCGAAATGCGGCCGCCGCGGCCGGATTATATAACACGACCTCGTGCTCAGCAGCGCAACACCTTAGCTGACTGAGCCACCCCGGCGGGTGATATTGGCATAACGGTGCCGTCATTATGAAGCGGTGTGTGACATCAACAGGAAGAATTGGAATAGTGATACTATATGTGCAAACGCTTACGTCACCCACACTCGAGCGCTAAATACAGTGTTACACAGTCTTTTTTTTTTTGTGCGTGGGTGTCAGTCGTACCTCTTCGCTTATTTGTACAAGCGATTGCATCTTGTTCAGGCTGTACGTAGGCGTCCTTATAATATGCATTTAGGTGTAGCGAAAGGTACAGCTATTCGTGTGAGTATATATTTCGGGCGATGCCAAACTATCAATAGCACTTTTCCTAAGGCGCGCGCATGAGACCGTTAGCTTAGATTGCGCCGCAGTTCTCACTTTTGGAGAAAAATGACCCTTGCGACTCACCCCATCTACGGAGAAAATACAACTAAATGTGACGACAAATTATATTGTCATAGGAAGAATAGTGCCATGATGATGTGCGCCCTTACATTTTTTTTCTTAAGGCAATCGACCTGCCTTGATATGAATTAACGTGCTACGGTTATATGAGCAGAGAATCGTGCATGTTGGTTAACATTCATGGTTGTGTGCAGTGCAAGGGTAGAAGATGAAGTAAGTGAGGTGACAGCTGAACTTGCAACTGAAAGTAGTTGGGGAAAAAAACAAAAATGTACAACTCTACACTGAGCGCATCACGTGATTCCCAATCAATCTTAATCTTTCTTTCCGCTGGCTTTTGATCGGGAATCAGGTGATATGCGCTCAATGTATCGTTTTTACATTCTTGTTGTCACAAAAAAAACTTTCAGTTCCTAGATCAATGCCATGTTTCTCGTCTTGCTTTCTTAGTTTTGCCTTTTGCGCTACCCTACGGCTAGTATTGCTTACGTGGGAACAATCAAACCAAGAACAAGTTTAGCTGAGTCATCCGTTGCCAGCGTGTCGTGTAAACAAATTGTAAATGGAGGCCAATGGGTCATTCTTTGTGACTCACACGCAGCTTTGTCATCACGTCATGGTGGCATCAGCAATTCCCAAAACATGGCGTTAGTTTATGAGACACTAAAGAAGCGCACTAAGCCAAGTGAAAAAAAATCGCACAATATGTCCAGTGGATACCTGGCCACTGCATATCAATTGCAATGTTGCAGCAGACAAGGCAGCTAAACGAGCGCATATTGATAATGACACATACGGTCTTCTCCAACGCAAGGCGAATTGCGGCACATACTACGACATATCTCGGTCCGTGGTTGCGAAGCGGCATGTTTTTGATCAGAACTCGAAATCTTCAGATTTATTTCACATTGACCCTGCGGTTCAGTTCAAAATCCCGTCGACATTTTGTACAACCAGAGCCTTTGAAAACGCTCATTCACCGTGAGCGGCTCGGTACCGCGTACACAAAAATATTTTCTACAAAAAATTTCAAGAGCTCATAGTCTATAATCTACTTGTGGCCACGCGGATGAGGATGTGCAGCATCTTCTATTAGAATTTCCGCGACACGACTCGCACAGACAATGTTTAGCACGTGATTTAGTAGCATTAGACCGCAGGCCCTTCAGCCTCAGGAAGACCTTAGGTCCTTGGCCACATATTCATTGCAAAGATCATTTTTCATGATCAATTTTGTGTAACCATTTACAGTCCTTATTTGATGACGCATGAAGCGTTTTTTTCTTCTTCTTAACGCGGTTCTTCACATTGTATCTTCGTTCCTACTTTTGTTGTATTAGTCTAACATTGTCTCGTCCTGTGTATTGTAGATGTCACTAGAATTGTGCATATTATTACATTTTATTTTTTGTTCACTATTTATGTACCCACTCCCTCTGTAAAGCTCTGTGCGCTTGAGGGTAAAATAAATAAATAAATAAATAATAAATAAATAAATAAATAATAAAGAATAAATAAATAAAAGGTAATAAATAAAAGACGAGTGTTAATGGCCCTTCAAAGATTTCTGAAGGCGAGCATTATTCTCGAAACTATTGAAACGAGTGTTTATCTGTGATAAGCTCACTCTATGGGATTTTATATTTTAATCTGAAGTTGGTTAATTCAACACCTGGGTTCATGTACCCTTCATTTGAATCTAATCCGTGCTATCTTATGTGCCCTGATTTTAGTAAGTTACGTCACCGGACTTCTTGTTTACTTCAGTGCACCTATGTGACTGAACTTTTTGGTGCTGTTTTTCTGAGTTTTCACTTTAATGTGGCATTAGTGTACTTATGTGACTGGATTTTGTGTTTGCTTTAATGCGCCTTTGTGACTGAACTTGTGTTATTGTGATGTGGAGTCGACTTTTAGTTTTAATGTGTGTAGGTTATTCTTTTTTATCTCATATCTCTAGGTGAAAAAACAGTAGGCCGGTGCCAATTAAAGGCGACAGCATCTCCTAAATACCATATAATAAAAAAAGAAATAAAGGCTCAGTCGTTCGTCGGCTCTTTGTCGTTGTCCCGTGCCAGTGTATTTAGAACTGAAGGAACCCGTTACCTGCAACGTGTCGTATACCAGCGACAGAAGAAGTGCTAGCAATCGCGTACGCAAACATCTAACCAGTACAGGACAGGCCGCGAAGCAAACGCGCCGAAGCGAACGGCAAACAATCGACACCGACGCCTAACGAGCCATCATGCCACTCCTGCGAGCATTGTAATGTAGCTCGAAAGAATGTCTCAGGAAAAAGCACATTTAATCGATGAAGGTGAAAATGGGAGACCTCAGTAAAAGCCTCTCTCTCGGCGAATGTGGTTCATAGTTAGCTTTTGTCACTAACACAAAAATGGACAAAACGAACCCCGTGACCAATCAACGTGAAAAAAAAGAAAGAAAGAAGAAAGAAAGAAGGAAAGAAAGAAGAAATGAAAACAGCAAGATCGGACGAGTCATACGGACTTGATTTATGTAGACGATGAAAGATGATAGCCACATAAGATTTTTTTTTGTAGTTGAGCCGAAATAGCTGTTGAACTGGGCGTAGTTTGTACAGACGCAAATTTGTTCCAGCCGCTTATGTTGGGTGTAACTACACGAGATATCTCTCAAGTTCTTTATTATCGGCGAAGTGTTTTAGTAGGTTTTCCTCGAAACGGCTACACACTCTGCTAACGCGATGTGGATCTCCTTTCATCCAAAGGGAGTCCCAAATAACTCCATGCTAGGAAGACTCAAGGATTATTTTTACCACTGTAAAAAAATACGCCATCCATGCCAACTTGAGAATGATGCTCATAACATGAATTTGGCTAGAAATCGTGCTGTTGGCTTCTAAGATTTCTTGGAAGCCAATTTGCCAACGCATACTGTTGAGTTGCCAATGACGAGCCTTATTTAGTATGCACTTTTTTATTATTCAACTGTTGTCTTAACGTAGAAGGAAGACCTATTTCCCAATTCCAAAGTATGAAGGCATGTTTGGTATTACACAAAGAATCTGCACGTGAGGATGCGATTGCTTGAAAGATTTATATAATTCATTTGTACGCTGAAAACTAAGCCAAAAAGGAAACGGTCCCTAAAGGGTTAACACTGAACATATATTTTCGAAGCTTGTACGTGACGTTACCGATCCACGAAACCACCAAACAGCCGTTGTTTGCCGTGTCCAACAAATTCGAGCAGAATTACATGAAGATATACTCGCCGCCATTATTTCACAACTTCACTGGGTAATGAGGAAGAAGAAGCGGTCACTGACCAAGTCAAAGTAATACAGCAGAGACGTTTCGGGACCCGTACGGTTCCTTGTTCACACTGGGTAATATTCGAACTTTCATATATTCGTTCAGTTGAATTACTAGAAACACTCAGCCCTCTCATCCACTGATTCCTCCGATTATGCGCCTGCCACAACAGAAAGAGAAAGCCTATGTGGAAAAAATAGGTGTGCCCAGCGATTTGTCACAACACTCGAATCGGTTCTCGGCTCAAACGGCATCCAAGTTGATTCACATCTGTGAGTCGCTTGGAACCACTTCATCACTTTACCCCTCTTGGCTCTTTACTTCGTCCTTCTTCGGCAACTCCGCCTACGAGAAACTCTTGAACTAATGAAAACGAACGGCCAGGAACAACACTAGTCACCGGAGTCAGATATGCATTGGTTCCCCTCCCCTTAGATAAGCAGGCACGGCGCACTGTATACAAGTAATGCGACTCCCACTCTTCGATCACGCCATGTTTTCGCCCAGCATTACTTGCGAGTCATCTCGAATCTGACGGGCGCTGTTTTTACCATCGTCGCGACAAGACCTCGACGTCAACGTGCGTGGCAGTAATCCGATATCCTGATGGACACGACACACGCGATACTCGAATCAAGCGTCAGAGCCAAGGGTGAGACCTGTTGCGATCCGTGCATCCGCCGGGCTTTCTCGTTCTAAGCCTTGTTCGTCGTCTTCACCGTTGGGATAATATCTTGCAGGACGCTTGCATATTGCATCTGGAAAGGCCCGACTCGGCCAAACACTTCATCGACGGGCCCAAGGCTTCTCGGAAGAGCTCGTGCTATGCCACGTGTTCATGCATAAGCTGAGCTGTCGTTATAGTTAGACGGTTGCGATGAAGAAATCATGAGGCGTCAGGTAAACCTGCGTTGGCCGCTCTCTCCTACAGTGATGAACGCCTGTTTAGAAAAGCAGCGAAGCACCGGTAATCCCCGTTCAGCCAGTTCGCGCACATAGTAGGTGGATTTCTCTAGTTAATTAGCGGATTTATTTATTTATTTATTTATTTATTTAATAATACCTCACAGGCCCCGTAAGAGCATAGGGTGAGGGGGGGCATACAGTGCAATTCAAATACATTTCAATACAATTCAATTCAATACATGACTCATTGGTGCCGTTGACTTCGGCCGGTACGTCTGGCGTTTTCCGAAAAGTTCGGCCAGCATAAATGTTACGCAGGGACGACATAACCCAATGTTAGTACAACGTGTGTGTAACGTTATGCTGTCAGAACCTGTCGATATGGCGCGAAACCAGCCCAGCAAATACCGTATTATAGCGCTCTACATTAGAGCATGACAGCAGGCCGCCATTCATAAGATTTTTTAGAACTGACTGTGTGAGAAGCTGTTTTACTATAACAGGTGTGGACGCTGAAATATGCTCTTTGTGTCACAATATTAAGGGGAGTCTGATAAATGTGGAGGCTAAGGTCGCAACCATATTTAATGTGGAATCTACCGGCTACCGACGTTTCTAAAAGCCGCCGCTAGGAATCAAGCGTGTCTATCGGGGATAGAATATCTATACATCCACAGTCCTTAGAAAAATCTAACTCTTCGGGGTCACACGCGTATAGAGAGAATTACCTATATTCAATTCCAGCTCCCATACATTGGCTATACACACCGAACACCGTCACACGTATACATGAGAAACACTGTTGAACGAAGGCAAGTGATGCGGGAAACAAAAATGAACTTTCAAATACGGGCCTTTCACTGACCTTCTTCTACCTAATAACTTTATTGCATGTCGAAAACATAAAATCAAGAAACATTCACCAAATGAGTATGTTGCTTACGCATTCCCTCCCTCACGTACACAATCTTAAGTGCTCTGTCGGCCGAATTTTGTTCACCGTATTCGATACCGCAAAGTGCTTTAATTTTGCCGGAGAACACTCGATCACAGGGGAAGAGGCCCGTTCCTCGTGGGTCGTCTACACGCACGCCGGTGTTGCGGTGTGCTGTTAGAGCGCTGCTCACGGCCCAGCAGCCGCTGCAGTAACAGCATTAGAAACAGTATT